>NC_064634.1:185097220-185400250 GCF_023864275.1 Schistocerca cancellata
CAGAGGCGACTTCGTACGAATATCAGTTATTTTCTCTCTAATTCCATTAGCGTACCGAGCGAGGGAGAAAGGAATGTCAGCCCCGATAAATGCCCTAATTCCCCATATCGTTTTCTCATTACTACTCCAGATGTACGATGAAAGCAACAGAATCATGCACTCTTTCCCTGAAATGCCTGTTCCCTCAATTTACCCAGTAGTTTTCCCCAAGAAAATCGACGGATTTCTTCAAAGTTATCAATTAAAATATCTAGTTAATCAGTTTTTCATGAAGAACGCCGTAGAAATCGGTGCTCAGGTTGATGCTGTATTCCTTTAGTTCAGAAAGGTACAGTTCCGGTTTGCCATTTAGAGAAAAAAACTACGAGCTTATCGAATATCGAACCAGATTTGCGACTTGATTCAAGGCTTCTTTGCAGATACTACTCTAGACGTTGCTCTTAGCGGAACAAATTAGGAAGATACGAAGCTAATTGCAGCAGTGCCCGAAGGAAGAGTGGTAGAATCGTTAGTGTTTACAGTATATGTATACATGCACTGACGGGAAAAAATCGCAACACTAAACACTAGTAATTAATGTAGAGTAATGAAATTTCGTAAATACGAGAGTTGGAACTTAAATAGTGGCAACTATTTATTCACAACCGATACAAAGGAGTTACATGTTTGCACGTGTTACTGTCCTCCAAAGTAGTCACCAGCGTTGTGTAGAACCTGTTGACAGGGATGTGGAAGGTGTAGTACACTGTTAGTAGAACCTGTTCTGTTGATGGTGCGGAATTGAGCGGTCTACTGCCAGTCGAATCTCTGGAACAGTTCTGATGCGAATACCACGAAGTGGTTCCTTCATCTTCGGAATCAAATCAGTCACAAGAGCTTAAGTCGTTTTACTGTTCGTTCTTGGGCATCACCTGCCACCAGCTTTGCGAAAGAAGCGGCGACACTTTCTGCGCAACCAACCTATCATTTTGCACGACAACGCGCAAGATGTGGCTGCTCTGTTCGGTCGATGTGACTGGTAAGTACTGTAACAACCACCATACTTACCGGACTTAGTCCTTGTGACTTTGATTTGATTCCGAAGATGAAGCAACCACTTCGTCGCATTCGCATCAGAACTGTTCGACAGGCAGTAGACCGCTCCATTCGCACGATAAAGAGAACAGGCTCTGCTAACGGGACACTACGCCTTCCACACCGCTCGCAACTGGTTCTACACAAGGTTGGTGACTTCTTTGAAGGATAGTAACAAGTGCAAACATGTAACACTTTTGTATCGGTTGTCAATAAATAGTTGCCACTATTTAAGTTCCAGCCCTCATACATTTGTCTAGGTAACATACTAAACTGATTAACATTGCAAAATCATAGATTAATGTAAGTGCAAGACAAGCCATTGAAAACGTGAAATTCTGCTGACAAATTGTAAATGTCGTGTGAATGGGGCCTTTCGTGGGGTAGACCATTCGCCGGATGCAAGTCTTTCGATTTGACGCCACTTCGGCGACTTGCGCGTCGATGGGGATGAAATGATTATGATTAGGACAACACAACACCCAGTCACTGAGTGGACAAAATCTCCGACCCAGCCGGGAATCGAACCCGGGCCCTTGGGACTGACATTCTGTCGCGCTGACTACTTTTTTTTTAATCTCATTTTGATCGATATCGTTCGTTGCATCTGCTCGGAGCGGACGTCGTAAGACACCCGTTTAAGTTCGTCGTTGATCGATTAACTCAGTTTTTTTTATTACAGAGGGCTTCTAACCGACCCTCAGCTACCGGGGATGGATTCGTGATACATTAATAACGTGTGTAACCGCTAGGAGGCTGAGTGCAAGCATGCAAATATGCGTGAATTGTGTTGTATAGGTTCCGGATGTCAGTTTGCGGGATGGAGTTCCGTGCTGTTGCACTTGGTCGCTCAGTACAGGAACAGTTAATTTTGTTTGTGGACGACGCTTGAGTTATCGTCCGGTGATGTCCTATATGTGCTCGACAGGAGACAGATCAGGTGTTCGAGCAGGCCAAGGCAACATGTCTATACTCTGTAGAGCAAGTTGGGTTAGAACAGCAGTATGTGGGCCAGCGTTATCCTGTCGGAAAACACCCCCTGGAATGCTGTTCATGAACGGCAGCGCAACAGGTCGACTCAACAGACTGACGTACATACACTCCTGGAAATGGAAAAAAGAACACATTGACACCGGTGTGTCAGACCCACCATACTTGCTCCGGACACTGCGAGAGGGCTGTACAAGCAATGATCACACGCACGGCACAGCGGACACACCAGGAACCGCGGTGTTGGCCGTCGAATGGCGCTAGCTGCGCAGCATTTGTGCACCGCCGCCGTCAGTGTCAGCCAGTTTGCCGTGGCATACGGAGCTCCATCGCAGTCTTTAACACTGGTAGCATGCCGCGACAGCGTGGACGTGAACCGTATGTGCAGTTGACGGACTTTGAGCGAGGGCGTATAGTGAGCATGCGGGAGGCCGGGTGGACGTACCGCCGAATTGCTCAACACGTGGGGCGTGAGGTCTCCACAGTACATCGATGTTGTCGCCAGTGGTCGGCGGAAGGTGCACGTGCCCGTCGACCTGGGACCGGACCGCAGCGACGCACGGATGCACGCCAAGACCGTAGGATCCTACGCAGTGCCGTAGGGGACCGCACCGCCACTTCCCAGCAAATTAGGGACACTGTTGCTCCTGGGGTATCGGCGAGGACCATTCGCAACCGTCTCCATGAAGCTGGGCTACGGTCCCGCACACCGTTAGGCCGTCTTCCGCTCACGCCCCAACATCGTGCAGCCCGCCTCCAGTGGTGTCGCGACAGGCGTGAATGGAGGGACGAATGGAGACGTGTCGTCTTCAGCGATGAGAGTCGCTTCTGCCTTGGTGCCAATGATGGTCGTATGCGTGTTTGGTGCCGTGCAGGTGAGTGCCACAATCAGGACTGCATACGACCGAGGCACACAGGGCCAACACCCGGCATCATGGTGTGGGGAGCGATCTCCTACACTGGCCGTACACCACTGGTGATCTTCGAGGGGACACTGAATAGTGCACGGTACATCCAAACCGTCATCGAACCCATCGTTCTACCATTTCTAGACCGGCAAGGGAACTTGCTGTTCCAACAGGACAATGCACGTCCGCATGTATCCCGTGCCACCCAACGTGCTCTAGAAGGTGTAAGTCAACTACCCGGCCAGCAAGATCTCCGGATCTGTCCCCCATTGAGCATGTTTGGGACTGGATGAAGCGTCGTCTCACACGGTCTGCACGTCCAGCACGAACGCTGGTCCAACTGAGGCGCCAGGTGGAAATGGCATGGCAAGCCGTTCCACAGGACTACATCCAGCATCTCTACGATCGTCTCCATGGGAGAATAGCAGCCTGCATTGCTGCGAAAGGTGGATATACACTGTACTAGTGCCGACATTGTGCATGCTCTGTTGCCTGTGTCTATGTGCCTGTGGTTCTGTCAGTGTGATCATGTGATGTATCTGACCCCAGGAATGTGTCAATAAAGTTTCCCCTTCCTGGGACAATGAATTCACGGTGTTCTTATTTCAATTTCCAGGAGTGTATTTGCAGTCGGAGTGCGTGCGATAACCACGGGAGTACTTTCTCCTGTAGTATGAGACCACACCCCAGACCATAACTCAAGGTGAAGGCCCGGAGTGTCTAACGCGTGGACAGGTTTGTTGCAGGCCTTCAACTGCTCTCTTCTAACCATAACACGGCCATCACTGGCACCAAGACAGCTGACTCGTAACGTAAATAAATGTGACATACAGACCATACTCCAAGCTTCAAGAATCTGTAACTAAAAGTCTAAGAAGCCGATGTTGCCTAGGGTATTGGACGGGTCACAGGTGACGGATGGTGAACGTTCCACCAGATATGGTGGACGGCTGCGAGTACAGAATAAGCAGTTCCGGACAAACGCAAAATAAAACCAAATCTACTTCGCGTCTGTCTTGTAGGAAGCGGCAAGGTGACCAGTGTCTGTTCACTAGTGGTACGGCTGAAATTTATATTCTGGAACTAACCCTTCAAGTCTTAACACTCTGAGTTCACTCAGTGAGTCTACTCAACCCCACCTCATCCCAGGTACAATAATCATGGATCATTTTGATAATCACAATATTTTCCCAAGTGGTCAATCCACCAGCATTATTACTGGCGCAACTGGTCTTCCGGGATCTGGGGTGGCCGAGTTAAAATGCAGTGTGATTCAGCAGAGGAAGTCGGAATCCGCTGGCCAACTTAAAATAAATGCATTTTTTGCAAGACTTAACACACAAACATTTTCGCAACCAGGTAAGCTTCGTAAATTGGGAGATACATTAAAAGAACAGAAGATTCAAATTTCGGCACTGCAAGAAACACGTATGACGGACAATCACACCATGCATTTTGGTAATTATCGTCTTTTTAAAAGTAAAACTGATAAAAGAATACTTAATAATACATCACATCTGGGAGTTGATTTTGCAGTCTCCATAAATATTTTAAATTCAATTATAGGAGATAAAACCAATTAATTATAGACTAATGACAATTACTCTTAATGCGCAAATAACACACACTTAATTAATGCCCATGTACCATTCAGTGAGGATTACCGTAAAAAAATATAAAAAAGTTAATGAAGCTTGGGAAACGTTAGAATGCATCAATTCGAAAATTCCATTAAACCATGTTAAAATTTTAACGGATGATTTTAAAGCTCAATTAGGTTAAGAGAAAAAATATAAGAAAACGGTGGGTGGATTTCCTGCGAATAAATGGGCAAACCAAAATGGCCAAAGATTTGTTGAAACGTGCAAAATTTCAATCATAAAATCGTGTCAACACATTTTAAAAGGATCTCTTCTCAACAAAAAATAAAAAAAAAAAAATAAAACTCAGTGGACACTCGATACATCTATTGGGTAATTTCAAATTGATCATGTAGCAATTTCATACCTAAACAACAAAGAAGTTTTAAATGCCCAAGTTACGAAAGGGTCTAATATAGATTCTGATAATATTTAACGCGAATAAAAGTAAAACTTTTACCTCAAAAACTCTTCAAAACAAAAAAATGATACCCCAAAATTTTACACTGTTAAAATAACCTCAGCTCTAACAAGCGAACTTCACAAAAAACAATGCAACAATTGGCAAAGCCTAAAAGAAAATTTAATCACAACAGCACAAAATTTAATTCCGCTTCGAAAGAAACAAAAACACCCTTGGTGGAAAGCGGTCTGTGAAACAGCAGGTAAGTCTAGGCATGAGGCATTCAAAAATTTGAATGGTAAAAAACCTGAAAATACGTACAACATCTTTCCAACTGTAAGAAAAGAACTTTTAAATTAATCCAACAGACTAAAAGAAACTATGAAAATGCCTGACTTTTTGAAATCGAAAAAGACTTCCAAAAGAACAATACAAGAAACTTCCACTAAAACATTCAAAACAAAACTAACTGGTTACCGACCTGAAAGTCTTTGCTTCAAAAATTGAAATAGCTATTTAGTTCTTAACAACCAGGAAAATTATATCATACCTGATAATTATTTTGAAAAACCATTAAACTGTCCAGAACCAGTGAATAAATTCCAATCGCAGAAAACTAGTAACTCCAACCCTGACACTAAAGAACCTGACGAAATAGAAATAATTAAACAAATTAAGAGATTTAAAAACAAATAAAACATCCGGAGAATACGGTATAATTGCAGACCTACTAAAATCAGCGGGCCCTAACACTATAAAAGAATTCACTCAACTAACAGGGCATATCTGGCAAACTGAGAAAATACCTGGGGAATGGAAAACTACCCTAATTCATCCATTGCATAAAAAAGGGGATAGAACCGATGTTAATAATTACCGAGGAACGTCTCTTCTCCTAGCATATACAAAATTCTCTCGCAATGTTTACTTGATCGAGCCCAAGAACAGTTTGAACCTAAAATTGGTGAATACCAAGCAGGCTTTAGACCAAACAGATTCAGTTCGGAACAAATTGTTAATTTAAAATTAATCCTTAGGCGCCAAAGGATTTCCGGTTACAGTATTGTATCTACATTTATGGATTTTAAAAAGGCCTATGACTCAATTGATCGTGAATCGCTTTTCCAGATTTTAAAGGAACAAGGGCTAGATAATAAAACTCTAACACTGATTAAGGAAATGTTAACTGACACTAGCTATAAAGTTAAATTCATGGGAGAAATTTCTGAACCAACTGATATAAGGACTGGTGTTAGACAGGGAGATGGACTCACCCCATTAATGTTTAACTATGATTTGGAAAGGGTGATTACAGAATGGCGAGAGCAAAAATGAGGTTAAAATATAGATCAATCAATCGAGTTAGGTAGAAGTAACAGTAGATTGCCTCGCCTTTGCAGATGGTCTGGCAATTTTAACTATGGATATTATCACAGCTAAAAAGCAAATTGAAATTCTTAAAGAAGTTGCAGAAAAAGTAGGACTACAAATATCATTCAAAAAACCGAATATATGACATGCAACAAACAAGCACCAAAGTTTTGGAACACGAAATATAGAAAAATAAAAACGATTTCTCAGTTTAAATACATGGGGGAAATCATACAAGAAACCGGTCTGGAAAAAGCTGCAAACTGGGATCGCTGTCAAAAAATGGAACTGCATTCAGATTAACACAAAATATTTATAATAAAAAGATCACTTTCTAAATTCAGTAAACGTAGGTATTACAGCACTGTAATCAAACCTGAATGTCTTTATGGGGCAGAAACTTTAATAATTTTAAATAGAAAGAGGAATATTGAAGAAATTGAAAAGAAAGAAAGAAAGAAAGATTATTAGGAAAATATTAGGCCCCAAAATTACTGTTGGAGAGACTGAGAAGTAATAAGGAAATAGAAGAATACGCTGACATACATGGTGAAATAAGAAAACGAAGACTTAAATTTTAAGAGCCGTTAAAAGAATGGCACCCAGTAGGTTGACAAAACAAATAGTAGAACTCTACGAAGACAGAAGTGAGGCGAAAACTGAGCCAATGAAATGGATCGCTGAGATTAAGGAGGATCTTAAAGTAGCTGGTATAACTCAGGCAGACGTTACAGATAAAAAAACATTCAAACAAAAGATATTTGCTTGAAAGTATGATCAGAGGAAAATTAGAAAACGAACTGGAACACCATGGTTGATAAAAGAAAGAGACTTCATTGTGAAAGGATGAAACAAATTTGAACATTAAGGAAGGACAACCATCAAAAGTGACAATGAAGGATTGTACCTCGCGTGGGCCTATTGGGTCCACACGTGAATAATAATAATAATAATAATAATAATAATAATAATAATAGAGCATACATAGCAGAAGAAATCCTCTACTGCACAATCACATTGTTGACTACAAATTACTGGAAACAGTAACTACAGCAGAGTAGCTGGCATTAACCATCCGTAGCGACCCTAATTGGAATGAATACATAAAGCAAACAGTTGGAAAACAGGTGCACGACAGAAATTCATAGGAAGAATCTTAAAGAAATATAATTCGTCCGCGAACGAAGTGGCTTACAAAACACTGATTCTACCGATTCTTGAATACTGTGGACCCTTACGGGTTGCATTAATGGAAGAGGTGCACAAGGTCAAACAAAGCGCGTTTCGTCATGGCATTCTGCGCGAGAGCTTTACGGAGATGCTGAACAAAACTCCAGTGTCAAAAGCTACAAGGATGCGTTTTGCATCACACAGAGCATTACGACTGAATTATGCGAGAGAGTACGTTCCGGGAAATGTCGGGCAACACATTACTTCCTCGCACAACAGTAGTTTCAGAAGTATCCATCCACCACCACTCACCGTCAGGAGTCTTTTGAAATATACACTACTGGCCATTAAAATTGCTACACCAAGAGGAAATGCAAATGATAAACGGGTATTCATTGGACAACTATATTATACTAGAACTGCATGTGACTACATTTTCACGCAATTTGGGTGCATAGATCCTGAGAAATCAGTACCCAGAACAACCACCTCTGGCCATAATAACGGCCTTGATACGCCTGGACATTGAGCCAAACAGAGCTTGGATGGCGTGTAAAGGTACGGCTGCCCATGCAGCTTCAACACGAGACCACAGTTCATCAAGAGTAGTGACTGGCGTATTGTGACGAGCCAGTTGTTCGGCCACCATTGAACAGATGTTTTCAGTTGGTGAGAGATCTGGAGAATGTGCTGGTCAGGGCAGCAGTTGAACATATTCTGTATCCAGAAAGACCCATACAAAACCTGCAACATGCGGTCGCGCATTATCATGCTGAAATGTAGGGTTTCGCAGGGATCGAATGTAGGGTAGAGCCACGGGTCGTAACACATTTGAAATGTAACTTCCACTGTTCAAAGTGACGTCAATGCGAACAAGAGGTGACCGAGACGCGTAACCAATGGCAACCCATGCCATCACGCCGGGTGATACGCCAGTATGGCGATGACGAATACACGCTTCCAATGTGCGTTCACTGCGATGTCACCAAACACGGATGCGACCATCATGATGCTGTAAACAGAACCTGGATTCATACGAAAAAATGACGTTTTGCCATTCGTGCACCCAGGTTCGTCGCTGAGTACACCATTGCAGGCGCACCTGTCTGTGATGCAGCGTCAAGGGTAACCGCAGCAATGGTCCTCGAGCTGATAATCCGTGCTGCTGCAAACGTTGTCGAACTCTTCGTGCAGATGGTTGTTGCCTTGCAAACGTCCCCATCTATTGACTCAGGGATCGAGACGTGGCTGCACGACCCGCTACAGCCATGCGGATAAGATGGCTGTCATCTCGACTGCTAGTGATACGAGGCCGTTGGGATCCAGCACGGCGTTCCGTATTACCCTCCTGAACCCACCGATTCCATATTCTGCTAACAGTCATTGGATCTCGACCAACGCGAGCAGCAATGTCGCGATACGATAAACCGCAATCGCGATAGGCTACAATCCGACCTTCATCAAAATCAGAAACGTTATGGTACGCATTTCTCCTCCTTACACGGGGCATCACAACGTTTCACCAGGCAACGCCGGTCAACTGCTGTTTGTGTACGAGAAATCGGTTGGAAACTTCCCTCATGTAAGCACGTTGCCGGTGTCGTCACTGGCGCAAACCCTGCGTGAATGCTCTGAAAAGCTAATCATTTGCATATGCAATTTTAATGGCCAGTAGTGTAGAATTAGATGTAAAATCCTGAATGTGGTGGTTGTAAGAAAGTTTTCCATCTATAATGAATTTTTACTCTGCAGCTGAGTACTCGCTGGTATGAAACTTCCAGGCAGATTAAAACTGTGTGTCGGACCGAGACTAGAACTCGGCACCATTGCCTTTCACGAGCAAGTGCTCACAGACTGAGCTACAGAGGCACGACTCACTATCCCTGCTTAGAGTTTTATTTCTGCCAGAACTTGCCGCCGTCGAAAGGCAAAAGTCCCGCGTTGGAGTCTTGGGTCGGCAAACAGTGTTACTCAGTCATGAGCCGCGAGGGATAAGCCGAGCGGTCTGAGGCGCTGCAGTAATGGACTGTGCGGCTAGTCCCGGCGGAGGTTCGAGTCCTCCCTCGGGCATGGGTGTGTGTGTGTTTGTCCTTAGGATAATTTAGGTTAAGTAGTGTGTAACCTTAGGGACTGATGACCTTAGCAGATAAGTCCCATAAGATTTCACAAACATTTGAACATTTTTTGAACAGTCAGGAATTTTTGAGAGCTATCTTCATTCTTGATGTTTTAACAAGTTGGACTTCACTGTTATTTCAACAGTGAAACATTTTATTAGAAGTAATTTCACGTGGATATTATTCCTGTATACGGGACTTTTGACGTTAGTGTGCCGTACACAAGCAGGTTTTTTTTACTAAAAGGGATCTGTCCGACATCACTTTGCCTACATCTGGCATAGTTTCGGTTTCAAATTTTATCACGAATGTTTGATACTATCTGTCTTGTTGTCAGTTTTTTGTCACATAGAACTTGACTTCAAAACTAACAATAAAACTAGAAGAAAAATATCTGTCTTTAGAATTTGTTTTTAAAGAATCTCTCAATAAGCGAGTCGTCACGTGTGCAATGGCGTCAGCAGAAATTTATCCAAGAGAGGGAAATTACATTTTCGTTATAATTGATTTAGCTTATGAAATAATTTGGCAGAATGTATACTAAACGTATTTACGTCAAACGATTGGTTGCTTCAGCTCGATATTTTTCTGAAGGTAGATAACTTCGATAGCTAAAAGGTAAGCATACATCATTCATGTATGCAAATTAAATGTTTCATATTATGAGTATGAATTTAGATTCTTTCTTTTCGTTTTAACAATCTAAAATTACATTTCCCATATGATTAAATCCAGCGTATCCAATGAGTTGGAAAATAAAGCTAGAAATATTCGCAAAAACTGTTTTCGTTCATATGCCAACAATGTTAGTTTGACACGGAAAATAATAAAATGATGAAATTTGAGAAAACCTTGCTGGTTATCAACCAAGATAAAAAGCAGGAATGTCACTGATTTATACTCTTCAATGTGAGGAACAGGATGTTTACTTCCAACACGGTTATTTAACTTTGACGCCTTCTACAACTTTTCGTTTGATACAAAACTTAGCATCACATAATTTTACTACATTTATTGAGTTTTTTCACTGCTTCAATTTTTCAGAGTTGACTAGCATAACCTAAATTAAATAAATTCATTTTAAGGGCTCCTTTTCTCTGTTTCTTTTGGTTAATTGTAACGCAGACCAGTATTCATAGATATGAATACGGGCAGCCTCTTCAAACAACCATTTAACAGACTAGGACTGAACTAAGATAATCCTCTTCTTTCCAGTTAGCCACAACGTGCGCAGTCAAAACATGACTTCTGAATGCAAATGGTTCAAATGGCTCTGAGCACTATGGGACTTAACATCTATGGTCATCAGTCCCCTAGAACTTAGAACTAATTAAACCTAACTAACCTAAGGACATCACACACATCCATGCCCGAGGCAGGATTCGAACCTGCGACCGTAGACTTCTGGATGCGTTATCTTATTACTGCGTCTTGCTATCTGTTGCACTCCACGGTGTTCGAGAAGGTTCCAATTCCTGGCGTGGAGATGTTTTCTGCCTTGAAATTTCTCTTTTTCTACTTTGTTTTATTGCTGAATATGAAATTCTTCTCCCTTCGATCGGTGCGTTTGGGTCCACAGACGAAGTATGCGAAATCATGATTTTCATGGTCTACTACAATCGCTAGCGATTCGAAAACAGAGTGTGGTCTCAACAGGCCATGATGGTTCTTCTCCGACCACAGACCAGTGCTAAAACCACTGCTGCGATTAAGTTGTGCAACAGCAGGGGCGGGTGTCCTTGTGGAAACTGGAAACGGATTTTGGACATGAATACTGCAAGCAGATTTATTTGGTGCTGGGAATACGTTTCCGAAATGCGCGCACCAGGGTGCTGGAACAGTTTTTGTTTTGCTTTCTTTTTTTAGCGGCACACTACGAGTTTCCATAATTGATCTCCATTGTAAACCGGTGCGTAGTTTTCAGCTGCATAGTTACGACATCTTTGTGTGCGTCTATCTCTGTTTTAGTGACGTCGGTTACCGACGAGTGTACCTTATCATGTGAATAGCTTAAACGGGGACGCCTATACAGTGTATCTCAATAGAAATGGTCAATATTTAGCGATTAGCGCCAGCTTCTCCGCTCGCATAAACGGTATGGTCCGCACTTTTGAAACTAATTAAGACTGTAGAAACAAGGTCTTTTCAGGATGTACTCCTAACAAACAACGATTTTGGTGCCTGGAGTAGGAGTCTTCGTCAATTCTGCCTTTGGATTTCCTTTGATACTATTTCCACAGCAACTTTCATCCCCTAACACATACTTTTTTTGAAAGACTTATACCAATTTTTATACATTTAGACTTGTAAATGTTTTACAGTACCGTAATATTGTCTTAAAGTTTTCATCCCCCATTTCACCCCCAAACGGGTTAAATTTCCAGAAAGAGTGAAACACGTATTTTTTATTTCCATCCGAGAAGTCAGACTGAAATTTTCATACATTTAACTTTACAAATGCTTTCGTAATGAAACTTTTTCATAAAAAATTTCATCGCCTGTTTCACCCTCTTAGAGGTGGAATTTCCAAAAACACTGGAACACGTATTTTCTTTTTACTTCTAAACGAGTTGTCAAATACTAATTTTCAGAGTGTATCTTTAAAAATACTTTAGTAGTTCTTTAATAATTTATGTAAAAGAAAAACCTTCAGTCATTGTATAACGCCCATAGGTGTTAAATTTTGAAAAATGCTGACCGAGAGACAAAATACCAATTCCTGTAAGTATAGCTTCAAAATTGCCTTAAGAGCGACATTTTTTTCAAAAAGCCTTTCATCACCTATTTTTTTCCACTTTAGGGGTGGAATTTACAAAAATTTCTTCTTAAACGACGCCTACAGTACCACGTCAACACCCTACCCAAATTCCAAATCTCTCTGCTTAGCGATTAGAGCTGGGCGATGACGAGTCAGTCATTCTGGACACTGCCTTTTGTATGTACGAATGTGACAGGAAGGATCATTTGAAGCAAGTTGGAAAGTAAGTTGTGGTAAGCTCTATGGGACCAAACTGCTAACGTCATCGGTCCCTAGGCTTACACACTACTTAATCTAAATTAAACTAGCTTACGCTACCGACAACACACACACCCGTGCCCAAGGGAGGACTCGAACCTCCGACGGGGAGAGCCGCGCGAACCGTGGCAAGGCGCCCTAAACCTCGCGGCTACCCCGCGCGGGCTCATCTGAAGCAAAAAAAAAAAAAAAGGTAGTAGTAAAAACGAACTCTAAAATGTATACCCCAACAGGCATGAGCACTGCTTCATCTTCGATACTGTGAAAAAAATTTCTGGTGCTGTATGCTCCTTTGCTTTCCATACTTTGGGAGGAGGTAGTATGGACTAAAAAAAGAAAATAACTGTCTACTAAATATGAGCTTTAAAATGCATTCCTTAAGAGCTATGAGCACTTGTTCGGCAGTAGTGATGTCTTTCACACTAGCGAAGATGAACAAGTGACCAGTAGCTCTTAAGTTACGTATTTTAGATCCCATGTTTAGTAAACTTTTTTTGCTTCGAATGATCGTTCCTGTCATATCTCTGAATAATGGCCGTTCTTCCTGGGACGCGATCTATAGTGGCACGAGACGCTAAGGTTGATTCCTGGTGAACAAAATATATTCATCTCCACTGCTTGGCTGACAAGTCGAGAACAGGTGATAACGTAAGGTATCGTAAAACTGAAGCCCGAAGTATTTTCGCTTCTGCCGATGCCTGTTACGTGGAGGCTAACGGCAAGACGAACGGCACAAAGGCTATGTGAATATGTCACGCACAGTGTTTAGGGGGCCGGACAGAAGTCTTGTGTACTCACCTGTTGCCTGGTAACCGAGCAGATCGCCACTTCGGGAATGCAGGCGCCGCCCCCTCCAGCCGGCAAGACACACGAACTGGAGCCGCTATCGCGGTCATCGGGCAGTGGCTTATCGCAGCCGAGCGCCTCTCGGTAAGCGGGCATCGCGGTGCAGATAACGCGGGCTCCGTCACCCACCAGTGCAGCTGCCAGACTGTGTTGTGGCTCGCTGCGCCCTCTCCGCCGACACGGGCGCCCGGCCTTGCCACCGCGGCTAAAAGCTCACAGCATACCGGTTTTGCGCGCACCGCCACAAAGAAGTGCTGCTACATGTTACACAATTGTTGCAGCGACATAGCGTTACGTAAAAGAAGTGAGAGGAAGTGGCTTCCAACAATTGGTTGGGGTCATATCCCGTACCAAGGTCTAAGCTTTTAGTTCTAGCTTGAGAATAATTAGCTCATAACATGTTTCTGATCCCTTTAGAAGGCATCAGCAGTCGGTTTGGAGCGCTGAGGCTGGCGTAGATCAGATATCAAAAAATGACTCTGAGCACTATGGGGCTTAACTTCTGAGGTCATTAGTCCCCTAGAACTTAGAACTACTTAAACCTAACTAACCTAACGACATCACACACATCCATGCCCAAGGCAGGATTCGAACCTGCGACCGGAGCGTGGTTCCAGACTGTAGCGCCTAGAACCGCTCGTCCACCCCGGCCGGCCAGATCAGATATCAAGCAGCTATGAGACCCCCCGTTCTTGACGTGTCATGATAGCGAAATAGTCTATATGTCTGCGCATGGACAAGCGCTTTAAGATGACATGACAGGATGTCACAAAGCTGGTATCGTGTTTGGACGCGTTCATAACCGCAAAGTGACTGATGTTACTCGATTTGTTAGTGTACCAGTGCGGATTGTACAGCGTGTCCACAGAGAACGGTGAACCAGACGCAGTAACGTAACACGTCGTAAGGTTAAAGGTCTGAACAAACGTCCTAACCGACAAGGTGAAATACCCCTCAGCTTCCGGCAGAATCGAGAGTCTTTTTGCCATAGTAATAAAATAATGAACATATCAGGCTGCCCGCATAATAATTTTGGCCTCAGCAGAGAGCAGCAAGAGGAGGACATTTATTACTCCGACCGCCCTTATTTATCGTATAACACAATGACCAGCTGTTTCGGAGATGCTCCTTCCCAGACGCAGCGCTGTAACCATGCGTCCTTCGTCAGAGTCGCTTGAATCAGTGCATTTCCCGATTTGCGGTCCGTATTCTCGCTGGTACAATTCGTTATTCGTCTCTCCTCCACCTACATAGGGTGAACATTAATAAAACTGATGATCTGCAGAAACGGATTCGTGACCAGAAATGGAGGAAGAAAGGTCCTACGAATATGTGTCCGGAAATGGACGATGTGCATGCAACGGGAACAAATCGTCCCAGGACGCAGTACAGAGCTGCACCGTATCGACGTCACAGGTGTTCGAAGGGGCATCCGAAATGCAATGAACGCTTCCACAAGTCGCATCATGGACTGCCACACTCCTTTGCACGTTCCAGCCGCTCTCCGAATAGCATCACAGACGTCGTGAACGCGCTATTGAAGGGGCTGCACATCAGGAACTGGTTTAGCATGCACAACGCTTTTCAAATGCCCCCACAGGTAAAAATCCAGGAGGTTTGAGTCCGGTGACCTGGTAGTCAATGTTACAAGGCCTCCACGTCCTATCCAACACCCGGGGAAGATGTTGTTCAGATAATGCGGATGTGGGGTGGTGCTCCGGCATGCAGAAACTTCACAACCTGTTGTAATCCCAAAGACACTTCTAAAGCAGCCCAGGCAGTGCATTCCGCAGAAAATCCAGGTTCGTTCCTCCGTCGAGGCATTGTGGCGTAATAACCGGTCCATGTATGTGATTGCCAAGAATCCCTGCACACACACTGATGCAGAGCCCAAGCTGATGAGACACCTCAACCATTCCCCGAGGATTGTCTGTAGCCCTCGGATGGCGATTTTGCAGACTGATGATGCCAGTTCTGGTGAAGGGTGCTTCGGCGGTAAAGAGAACTGGTGACGGAAATCCCGTAATTGTGATGGCCTGGTGCGAAAACCATAGACAAAATCCTTCCCGTAGAGGGAAATACGCTGCCGATATTCCTTGGGCTTCGTGCAGGTGATAGGGAAGTAGGGGTTGTCATGCAGGATACACATAATCGTCCTTTGCCTTACACCATGTTGGCGGGCCAATTGTCCTGTAGAACCTGGTCCTCCAAATCTTGTGTACGCAGAATCCGCCGCCTCCCTGCACGCTTGTATAAAAGGACCCACGATCCGACAAACGTTGTTTGATACGGTACGTGTCTGTGAGACTAGCTGTTTCGGTATAGACGTGCTACTTCTCGACAGTATCCATCTGCGTGGCCCTACACAAACACCATCTCGGCTTGTTTCTGACGTAAGTACCGGATCGTTCTGCTGCTCACCGTACGCTACGTCAATCACACAGAGTACAAGACACGGCACATGGTCAGAAGAACTTCCATTCGTCAGCGCCATCTACCGCGGCAACGATGCGTTTCCTGACTCCTTTTCTCCTCTATTTCCACTCAGGAACAGATCCCTGCAGCTTGTCGGTTTTATTAATGTTCACTCTGTATGAGTGATCTCTCTGCCGTGTCATGTGCCAGCGAGCCATCAGGAAGCTTCATATTTCGCGCTGGGCATTGGTCATTATGTTATGGATCATCGATGTGTATATGTTCTGCCAGTAAAGATGCGCCGGCCGTGGTGGCCAAGCGGTTAAAGGCGCTCCAGTCTGGAACCGCGCGACCGCTACGGTCGCAGGTTCGAATCCTGCCTCGGGCATGGATGTGTGTGATGTCCTTAGGTTAGTTAGGTTTAAGTAGTTCTAAGTTCTAGGGGACTGATGACCTTAGAAGTTAAGTCCCATAGTGCTCAGAGCCATTTGAGCCAGTAAAGATGCTGCTTTAAGAACAGATGCGTTGCTGCCATCTAGCGTTCATATGCCACAAAGAGTAACTACCAGTGACCTCTGCCTTCACTGGATATCGGACTGCAGCTGTTTGGGCTTGTGCGCCAGAGACCCTCGTACTTAGTTTCTAGGTTAGTTACAAAATGGCAGCCACGAAGTTTTCCTACAACGCAAATGAAAAAAAAATCAGTTATTGAGGACACAGAGCTTATTACATCGATTTTTCCATTTTGATGGACAAGGACAAAATGAAGTGCTTCAGAACTAGCTGAAAGCGGTGATTGCTCTGATATATAATTTCAAGATTCGTGTGTGATTTGGACACTGATAGACTGATCAGAAAATTAATTGTGCATTATTTCACTTACGCTTCAGTCATACATTGCGTTGTCAATGAAAGCAATGCCGTGTGGTGCGTGATATTTCTGGATTTGGAGCCAGAGTAGTCCATCATGAGATTCAATTTTGTGGAGACTGCAATAGCTGAAGCAGCACGTAAGGATTAGTGTGAGAGGTAGATAAAAGATGGTGCAGAGAGTACGTTCCATGAGAAACTGTGGGAGTTTAGTAGGATGGTCTCAATAGCTGCCGACACAGGAGCCAGCGCGCAAAATTTCCTAGGTTAATTTATCGATATCTGATAAAGTGTAATTCAGATTTAATTGCCCATCGCGCTAAATATACTCTAAATAGCAGGCTTTAGTCCACTAACTTTAGATTTCATTTTATAATAAATTTTATTAAGATTGAAATAACGATATTCAGAAGCATTCTTTAACAGTCTTAATCCAGTTCTAACTCAATAGGTTCAAGATGTGTCAGTGTAAATAAATGGCTACATATCTGATGATAAAATCTTCTCGGGCTGAGCCGAATCAGTGTGTTGTTCTCCAGCAACGTTTCAGCAAGTTTCTTACTTGCAATCTTCGCCTGAGGGTGGCAAGTATGAAACTTGCTGAAACGTTGCTGGAGGTTTCACATTGACTCGGCTGTCAACCCGAGAAGATTTTATCATCTAGATTCGCCGAGAAAGCCTGCATTCTCAAATATGGCTGCAAATTTGTCAGTACCAAGTATATCGATACAAAGCCTCGATAATCGATGCTGACTCACATGCTTCAAGTCCGCCATCTTGTGTTACGTGTGTAACGTTCACATGTATATCGAAGTAATTTGTGCAGTGAATCACGCTGGAAATCAGTGACAAAATACAATGTGCAACAGTGTAATACCAAACAAGAGCTTCGACATTACATCAGTGATGCAAGTTAAGCTGCAAGGTGATGAAATCGTAAGTGATCTACTGTCATACAAACTCAGTTCACGCTATTTTCGCAACACACAACTGGTGCAAAACTATCTGCCACGCATACAGGCTGTGATATCATACGTAGTCAACCAGAAAGAAAAACAACCGGCTGAAGACATCACTGACATCGATTTCTGGCTATCCATTGCCCACCTCCCCCTCCTCCCCCCCAAATGCCACCCAGCCACTACAATAACAAGAAATGGACAAAAAGTTCTAGGTTAATCTAGTTTAAGACAGTTTATTTTTAAATAACATTTATCTGTATGTATGTTTAAATGCCTGAAGATGAACAGAAAATGTTCGAAACACGTTGTATTATGTTGGATTAAACATAAAACAAAAAATAAAAAAGTTACTGGTAGCAGAAATTATAAATAAATAATTATCCCATACAGTCATGAGTCACAAACGAAGCCATTATAGCCGAAAATAATCCAATTCTTTGATTTGTTAAAACGCTACACACCTCTCTAAATGAGAGTATTTGTGAAAATGTCGTAACGAAAGGGAAAATTGAAACATTATAGTAAAGAAACCAAAAGTGGTAGAGATCTGAATTTACTTTTAATAAACACCTTGTTCCAAATACTATGAGACATGATGAATACATATGTATTTTTGAACTATTCCTTTTTTCTTGGAAAAATAAATCATGAAAATTTGTAACTTTTTGCGAATTTCCAAACTATGCTTTGAAGATATGAATAGTCACGGGATGTTAATTACCTTGAGAAATGATAAAGAGGAAAAACTGCTAACTGTCAGCTATGACATTAATGCATGACATTCTTAGAATGCCAAAATATTTGTGCATAAAGATGAAACAATCTTAAATTTTTTGGTTATTTAGAAATTATTTCCTCCAAAACCTCCATCCTAAATGCTCTAAAAATTTCATGTATGTTAGGTGCTCATTGTACTTAAGGAATGTACAAAATGTGAGAAAATTTTAGGTAGACTTAGCTCTATTCTCAAGGTCAAAAAATCGAGGACATTTGACCTCTGGTTTTAAGTTAATTCATGCAAAACTGGTATTTCTGAATCAAAATAATTTCTTTACAACATTATAAGTGAATGGGAAAACAATCCATGATTTTATTTGAAAGCATTTTATAACAAAAACGAGTTATAGAATATTTATACCCTTTTTTATGACATTCTTCACAGATTATTGTTGTGTTCTATCATGATTTTACTTGTTCATGACTTTCCATGAATTAAAATTGCCTACAATGCAATAATCAACACTGCGCTTTTGAAAAGAGTTCATTTGTTTCGCATTCAACTTGTTTAGCCAAGCTGAGATTGCACACGGACAAGTACTTAGGAAACAGGAACTGCATACTGATCATTTGATTATGACCATTTAAAAGCATTAACAGGGCCATGAGGTGCCATAAAGGAGACAGTTATATCTTGCAGCTCATGAGAGACACTTACTATTTGTTCCAACCACCAATGATTGTCATACATACAAGAAATGAAAGTGAGTCACTACGAAGTCTTCTAATGTAACTGTGGTCTCTGCATTTCGTGGAGAACCGTTCTTGCAGTGTATGTGCCACTCCAGGATGCAACCCAGTAGTGACTTGATTGAATTCCTACCACAGGCTTCATAGCAGACTACTTTTCTCTGTTTTTTAAACGGAATTTCCTTAATGTACTTTCATTTAGAATTAAGAGATTCATATTTGTTACTAATGTTGATATGGTGTGTACAAATCCAACAGCATCTCTTATAGCACCAACAGCTTCATGCTGCAGATTATATCTTATTGCAAGATCACATGCAATTTTCCCATGACCTGTTGCTGAAAGTATCCAATTTTTTGGCTTAATTCCTGTACTACAGTGTTGACCAAACTCATAAAGCTGAAAGTGGTTTTTAAAATGAGATGCTGCACCATCAGTCACTTACACATGTTTAGGAAATGCATGGCCTCTGGATGCTACGTCATCAATTATCATGCTGACAGCGTAGCATGCATGTGCACTGTCATGAATGAGTTCATCACTCACAAAAGCAAAACAATGTGATGTTCCAAGGGAGAGAGCAACACATGTGAAAATTGATACTTGTGACGTGTGCCAGTGGTAACTTTGAATTTCGTTTTGCAAAGCAACAGACCAGCTCTCAGCAAAGTCGAAATGAATAACTAATGTGTTAGTATTGTGGGATGTGGCTGATTTTACTTCTGCTATGGCCTGTCTTGGAATCCTACAGACATAACCCAATGTCTAACTTCCGTAACAGACTTCTCTGGCTTTGCTGTCTTCTTCACCAACTTTTCTCCCTCCCACAACGCATATAATACGCATTGTTAGTATCTTGAAGGCGCAATGCTGCAATAGCACCGAACCACACTGCACACTCTTACAACCAACATTTATCTTGCGGCTCTGGACGTATACTCAGAGGCATCAGGTCCATCTCTGTGTACTTCTTTCCTGTGACACTTGTTATGGCGAAACAACAAGTTTTAAATTAGTGCAGTAAATAGACGTGCATATTTCCTTCACTGGCTGGCATTTTACCCGTTTTGGTCGTTGTTGTTGTTGTGGTCTTCAGTCCTGAGACTGGCTTGATGCAGCTCTCCATGCTACTCTATCCTGTGCAAGCTGCTTCATCTCCCAGTACCTACTGCAACCTACATCCTTCTGAATCTGCTTAGTGTATTCATCTCTTGGTCTCCCTCTACGATTTTTACCCTCCACGCTGCCCTCCAATACTAAATTGGTGATCCCTTGATGCCTCAGAACATGTCCTACCAACCGATCCCTTCTTCTGGTCAAGTTGTGCCACAAACTTCTCTTCTCCCCAATCCTATTCAATACTTCCTCATTAGTTATGTGATCTACCCATCTAATCTTCATTCTTCTGTAGCACCACATTTCGAAAGCTTCTATTCTCTTCTTGTCTAAACTATTTATCGTCCATGTTTCACTTCCATACATGGCTATGCTCCATACAAATACTTTCAGAAACGACTTCCTGACACTTAAATCTATACTCGATGTTAACAAATTTCTCTTCTTCAGAAGCGCTTTCCTTGCCATTGCCAGTCTACATTTTATATCCTCTCTACTTCGACCATCATCAGTTATTTTGCTCCCCAAATAGCAAAACTCCTTTACTACTTTAAGCGTCTCATTTCCTAATCTAATTCCGTCAGCATCACCCGACTGAATTCGACTACATTCCATTATCCTCGTTTTGCTTTTGTTGATGTTCATCTTATATCCTCCTTTCAAGACACTGTCCATTCCATTCAACTGCTCTTCCAAGTCCTTTGCTGTCTCTGACAGAATTACAATGTCATCGGCGAACTTCAAAGTTTTTATTTCTTCTCCATGGATTTTAATACCTACTCCGAATTTTTCTTTTGTTTCCTTTACTGCTTGCTCAATATACAGATTGAATAACATCGGGGAGAGGCTACAACCCTGTCTTACGCCCTGCCCAACCACTGATTCCCTTTCATGTCCCTCGACTATTATAACTGCCATCTGGTTTCTGTACAAATTGTAAATAGCCTTTCGCTCCCTGTATTTTACCCCTGCCACCTTTAGAATTTGAAAGAGAGTATTCCAGTCAACATTGTCAAAAGCTTTCTCTAAGTCTATAATTGCTAGAAACGTAGGTTTGCCTTTCCTTATACTTTCTTCTAAGGTAAGTCGGAAGGTCAGTATTGCCTCACGTGTTCCAGTATTTCTACGGAATCCAAACTGATCTTCCCCGAGGTCGGCTTCTACTAGTTTTTCCATTCGTCTGTAAAGAATTCGTGTTAGTATTTTGCAGCTGTGGCTTATTAAATTGATTGTTCGGTCATTTTCATATCTGCCAACACCTGCTTTCTTTGCGATTGGAATTATTTTATTCTTCTTGAAGTCTGAGGGTATTGCGCCTGTTTCATACATCTTGCTCACCAGATGGTAGAGTTTTGTCAGGACTGGCTCTCCCAAGGCCGTCAGTAGTTCCAATGGAATGTTGTCTACTCCGGGGGCCTTGTTTCGACTCAGATCTTTCAGTGCTCTGTCAAACTCTTCACGCAGTATCGTATCTCCCATTTCATCTTCATCTACATCCTCTTCCATATCCATAATATTGTCCTCAAGTACATCGCCCTTGTATAGACCCTCTATATATTCCTTCCACCTTTCTGCTTTCCCTTCTTTGCTTAGAACTGGGTTTCCATCTGAGCTCTTGATGTTCATACAAGTGCTTCTCTTATCTCCAAAGGTCTATCTTACCCCTAGTGAGATAAGCCTCTGTATCCTTACATTTGTGCTCTAGCCATCCCTGCTTAGCCATTTTGCACATCCTGTCGATCTCATTTTTGAGACGTTTGTATTCCTTTTTGCCTGCTTCATTTACTGCATTTTTATATTTTCTCCTTTCATCAATTAAATTCAATATTTCTTCTGTTGCCCAAGGATTTCTACTAGCCTTCGTCTTTTTACCTACTAGATCCTCTGCTGCCTTCACTACTGCATCCCTCAAAGCTACCCATTCTTCTTCTACTGTATTTCTTTCTCCCATTCCTGTCAATTGGTCCCTTATGCTCTCCCTGAAACTCTGTACAGCCTCTGGTTCTTTCAGTTTATCCAGGTCCCATCTCCTTAAATTCCCACCATTTTGCAGTTTCTTCAGTTTTAATCTACAGGTCATAACCAGTAGATTGTCGTCAGAGTCCACATCTGCCCCTGGAAATGTATTACAATTTAAATCCTGGTTCCTAAATCTCTGTCTTACCATTATATAATCTATCTGATACCTTGTAGTATCTCCAGGGTTCTTCCATGTATACAACCTTCTTTCATGATTCTTAAACCAAGTGTTAGCTATGATTAAGTTGTGCTCTGTGCAAAATTCTACGAGACGGCTTCCTCTTTCATTTCTTAGCCTCAATCCATATTCACCTACTACGTTTCCTTCTCTCCCTTTTCCTACACTCGAATTCCAGTCACCCATGACTATTAAATTTTCGTCTCCCTTCACTATCTGAATAATTTCTTTTATTTCATCATACATTTCTTCAATTTCTTCGTCATCTGCAGAGCTAGTTGGCATATAAACTTGTACTACAATAGTAGGTGTGGGCTTCGTATCTATCTTGGCCACAATAATGCGTTCACTATGCTGTTTATAGTAGCTTACCCGCATTCCGATTTTCCTATTCATTATTAAACCTACTCCTGCATTACCCCTATTTGATTTTGTGTTTATAACCCTGTAGTCACCTGACCAGAAGTCTTGTTCCTCCTGCCACCGAACTTCACTATTCCCACTATACCTAACTTTAACCTATCCATTTCCCTTTTTAAATTTTCTAACCTACCTGCCCGATTAAGGGATCTGACATTCCACGCTCCGATCCGTAGAACGCCAGTTTTCTTTCTCCTGATAACGACATCCTTTGAGTAGTCCCCGCCCGGAGATCCGAATGGGGGACTATTTTACCTCCGGAATATTTTACCCAAGAGGACGCCATCATCATTTAATCATACAGTAAAGCTGCATGCGCTCGGGAAAAATTACGGCCGTAGTTTCCCCTTGCTTTCAGCCGTTCGCAGTACCAGCACATAAAGGCCGTTTTGGTTATTGTGACAAGGCCAGAGCAGTCAATCATCCAGACTGTTGCCCTTGCAACTACTGAAAAGGCTGCTGCCCCTCTTCAGGAACCACACGGTTGTCTAGCCTCTCAACAGATACTCCACCGTTGTGGTTGTACCCACGGTACGGCTATCTGTATCGTTGAGGCACGCAAGCCTCCCCACCATCGGCAAGATCCATGGTTCATGGTGGGGCGGGGGGGGGGGGGGGGAGGTTGGTCGTAAGGAGTAGAATTTTGAGAGATAATTTTTGAATTCGGATTGTCCTGTTTCATTAGGAGATAGGCTTCTTTTATTTATCTTGCATTATATCATGTCAACTCATTAACTTTTTCACTATTTTTAGTAACAGAGATAACATCAGTCTGGTTAGGACTCTGCCTGCTGCAATCTTTGTGATCACATATGTAATGTTTCAGAGCAACAGCAAGCGTATCATCTTGCAACGGATGCCCTCAGTAAGAATCTGGGCATGCCCAAATACCTTTCTCACTCTTTATTTTACGAGCTTTTGAAATCAATAATGTGAAGAATTCGTTATGTATTTCCGTATCTGCTGCTTAGAGTAGTTATCTGGTATGAGTGTCATTAACTGTACCGTCTCAGAATGGATGGCTGTTGAGATAGCAGTATTTGATTTTGATACCAGGCTTCACATTTCGTGCACTTATCACTATCTTCAGGTTCTGCACCAAATGTATCTACATTATACACTTGACAAAGTTTTGAAGATGTGGCTTGTATAAAACTTGTCTCAATTTCTCCCACTTTTCTTTTTACATACTGTTATTGCGATTCTTACCTTTAATGGACGTTTAAGGAGAGATATGGTAGGGGATACAGCAGAAATGATAACATTCAACGCATCAACGACTTCACACCCAGGAATATAAACACCTACACTGTCTTCTTCAGTTTCACATTTAGGTGATGGTGATCGTTCAGGGTGATTGACACTAACTTTCTTCTTTTAATGAATGTAGCAATTCCTGCACAATGGGTGTGATGCTAATACCGTTACCTGAGGACCAAAATATTTCAGCAATACTTCTGACAGATTTTCACATTTCTTAAACACTACCGTCTTGTGTCTTTTTTCATAATCCACACACCTCACTCTTTCGCTACTGTATTTTCTCACTGACGTTCCTCCAACACGGGTACGACACCTTGGGCTCATGGACAACAAAGTGTCGGCTGAAATTCGACGCCACAAAGAGCCAGGCAGTCGTCTTCACCCGAAGACTTCTGCAGCCAGGGCTTACGCCGGTCGAAATCCTGGGAGAACCTATCCCATGGAGTGGGATGGCGGAATACCTAGGGGTTACCCTAGACCACAGGCTCACCTGGAAGCATCACATCCGTGATGTGAAAGGGAGAGCCCTGTATCCGCTGCTAAACCCGCAGTCGTCATTGCCACCGCAACACGGCATCACGCTTTACCTAACATTGGTTCGCCCACTGTTAGAGTATGCGGTCGTGGTCTGGGGGAAAGCCTCAGATACTCACATCGCGACTCTGCAGCGGATACAGAACCGCGCCCTGAAGACTGCTATGCATCTTCCGAGGCGCTTCTCGACGCGCCAACTCCACGAGGACACCGGGATACTGCCTCTCCGAGACAGGTTCCGCGCCATCGCCAGGAAGTTCTACGAGAAGACGGGACTCTCCCGCAACCGGCTCATCCGTGGACTGGGCCAGCAACCTCATCACAGGCCAACCACGCGTTGGCCTGACCTGTTGAGGGATTAAGCTTTACTAATCCTTCAACAGAGTGTGTCTTTCTCTTTTTCGGGTTACACCAGCTAGGACCAATCAACAAGAGTGGTAATATATCTTTCTCTCTCTTACGGGAACCGCAGGAATGACAAATTTTGTCTAAACTGCACCACCACGAGCCAAGGACAGGCTCGTCATTCCAGCGTCAGCGTCAGCGACATTGTATCTAACAAAAAGTTCAAACCAAACACAAAGTTCGATGCAGAATGGTATAATTTCACACTATAAATTCAGAGACGCGAAATATGCAGAATGCTGAAAAATTTTCAACACTTTACACAGAGAAATATTGCCCACTGTGTTTGCACTGACTACTAACATCTTAACTAACAATATTTTGTGTAATTCTCAAAAGTTCTCGGCGTCAGCGTCAGCGTCAGCGACATTGTATCTAACAAAAAGTTCAAACCAAACACAAAGTTCGATGCAGAATGGTATAATTTCACACTATAAATTCAGAGACGCGAAATATGCAGAATGCTGAAAAATTTTCAACACTTTACACAGAGAAATATTGCCCACTGTGTTTGCACTGACTACTAACATCTTAACTAACAATATTTTGTGTAATTCTCAAAAGTTCTCGGATTGGGGTTTTCGAGCAAATAATTCGTAAAAACTCGTAAAAATGCAATTTTTTACGATTTTAGTAATAAATATTTACATAATACAGATACGGGAGCAGAGAAGATACTATTTGTGTAGCATCTAGTAATATTACTGAAGAGACAGCGTTCTTTAACTTTTAAAACTAGAAAAAAATTTTAAGTAGAAAACTTGTCTTAAATTTCGTCTTTTCGTCTGATATTTGTAAGCTAAACGAAGCCCATAAGTGTGAGGATCTGATATAAATTTGAACATACTAAGAGGGGGCTTTAACGCAAAACGTCTGCCAGGTCTCCAGTACTTTTTGTTTATCAGTTATATTTTTTCTCTGCTGTTTTAAGAGTTATTTACAAAATATACAATGCTTTTCAGACTTTATATTTTACTAGTAGACACGGCATGAACGACCACTATTCCCGCATTTCACACAAATACTTTCCGGGAAGAAACACGAAACTGCGACACGAGATCTTTTTCACTAATGCAATTTACGTGTTTCTTGTTTTGACTCACACATGTATTAATTAACTAGATTTTAGTATATATTTAGCTAATTAGGGTAACATAAATAAAACGCAATGGTGATAATTCTGAATGAGATTGGAAGAATATGGGCTGCCAATGCGCTCTCCTGCAATAGGCTGCCTAAACCACACTCCTGGAAATGGAAAAAAGAACACATTGACACCGGTGTGTCAGACCCACCATACTTGCTCCGGACACTGCGAGAGGGCTGTACAAGCAATGATCACACGCACGGCACAGCGGACACACCAGGAACCGCGGTGTTGGACGTCGAATGCCGCTAGCTGCGCAGCATTTGTGCACCGCCGCCATCAGTGTCAGCCAGTTTGCCGTGGCATACGGAGCTCCATCGCAGTCTTTAACACTGGTAGCATGCCGCGACAGCGTGGACATGAACCGTATGTGCAGTTGACGGACTTTGAGCGAGGGCGTATAGTGGGCATGCGGGAGGCCGGGTGGACGTACCGCCGAATTGCTCAACACGTGGGGCGTGAGGTCTCCACAGTACATCGATGTTGTCGCCAGTGGTCGGCGGAAGGTGCACGTGCCCGTCGACCTGGGACCGGACCGCAGCGACGCACGGATGCACGCCAAGACCGTAGGATCCTACGCAGTGCCGTAGGGGACCGCACCGCCACTTCCCAGCAAATTAGGGACACTGTTGCTCCTGGGGTATCGGCGAGGACCATTCGCAACCGTCTCCATGAAGCTGGGCTACGGTCCCGCACACCGTTAGGCCGTCTTCCGCTCACGCCCCAACATCGTGCAGCCCGCCTCCAGTGGTGTCGCGACAGGCGTGAATGGAGGGACTAATGGAGACGTGTCGTCTTCAGCGATGAGAGTCGCTTCTGCCTTGGTGCCAATGATGGTCGTATGCGTGTTTGGTGCAGTGCAGGTGAGCGCCACAATCAGGACTGCATACGACCGAGGCACACAGGGCCAACACCCGGCATCATGGTGTGGGGAGCGATCTCCTACACTGGCCGTACACCACTGGTGATCGTCGAGGGGACACTGAATAGTGCACGGTACATCCAAACCATCATCGAACCCATCGTTCTACCATTCCTAGACCGGCAAGGGAACTTGCTGTTCCAACAGGACAATGCACGTCCGCATGTATCCCGTGCCACCCAACGTGCTCTAGAAGGTGTAAGTCAACTACCCTGGCCAGCAAGATCTCCGGATCTGTCCCCCATTGAGCATGTTTGGGACTGGATGAAGCGTCGTCTCACGCGGTCTGCATGTCCAGCACGAACGCTGGTCCAACTGAGGCGCCAGGTGGAAATGGCATGGCAAGCCGTTCCACAGGACTACATCCAGCATCTCTACGATCGTCTCCATGGGAGAATAGCAGCCTGCATTGCTGCGAAAGGTGGATATACACTGTACTAGTGCCGACATTGTGCATGCTCTTTTGCCTGTGTCTATGTGCCTGTGGTTCTGTCAGTGTGATCATGTGATGTATCTGACCCCAGGAATGTGTCAATAAAGTTTCCCCTTCCTGGGACAATGAATTCACGGTGTTCTTATTTCAATTTCCAGGAGTGTATTAGGGCAAAATCATTTGATTTACAAAGTACTGAATTGTAGACCTCAAAAAGAACTACAAAAAAAGACTGCGAGAGCATGTTTCTATATTTTACATTTGAGTCACAATAACGCTTTTTCTGCTCTGTAGTTGCTGAAAAGAGCGACTTCAAAACACAAAAATCATCATTCTTGATCAACAATAAAAGATAAACATATATTCTCGTGGACTTCTATTTAGAACTTTCTGAGCTCCACAGCCTGATACTACGTAACAGGATGTAGCTTTTATATATTACGTAGCGTATACCGAGAGAACGCACTGGCGGAAAACATTTTTACTTAACTTATTAAATTTAAAAGCCGCAGGGAGTGGCCGCGCGGTTTGAGGCGCCATGTCACGGACTGCGCGGCCCCTCCCGCCGGAGATTCGAGTCCTCCCTCGGGCGTGGGTGTGTGCGTTGTTCTTAGTATAAATTAGTTTAAGTAGTGTGTAAGTCTGGGAACCGATGACCTAAGCAGCTTTGTCCCTTAGGAATTTACACACATTTGAATATTTGAAATTTAAACGGCTGAACATTTCGTGGAACATAGCTAAGAACCATCCCGGTTACACCAGCTTTCAAATAAAAGGAAGTGTATAAAAATATGACCTTTCCTTTGGGAGCTACGATGCCACAGACCGATACACACGCTAAACGGACAACACACCTAAGCTTGCATCGTGTGTTAGAAACATCGTCATCGACGTCAACAACATTATAAAAACGACGCTTACTATACGAAATCTCATAGCATCCGCATAGAAGGCATGTGGCTCTTAAACAATTGATCCGCAAACCGCCCAAGTAGAATCAGTCAGGTAATGCTAACACCTGCCAGTGATCCAAACATCTTGATCTCCTGTGATTAAAGTTGTAATGACATCTAACGGATCGGGTGGTTAACTAAAGAATGCTCACATAAAGTGAATCGCATTAATTACTTAAGACATGAGACATGATACATAGTGACAAAATGTATGTGCTAGGAAAGACTTCACAAACAAAACTGGCCAACAGCGTTGCAAGTAAACGATGAGCTTTTTACAGACCACAACGGACAATAATTTATTTTACGGTTTAATAAAAATGGTCTGTAGCTAGCATGAATTCAGCGGGCGTTTCGCTTCCAGTTCGCACCTGGCCGTCAGGTTTACGTTTCAGACAAGAAAACTTTGTAATCTGACTTCAGTCTTGAGGAAAACAGGTTCTGCAGGGGAATGAAAGTAGTCTAGCCTTCTCCGCACTATTATAGATCCGGAAAGAGATTCTGTGCTGAGAATTTCCGTTCGGAATTCCCCACGGTGCTCCTGTAAGAACACGCCACTATGTTGCAGTTATCAGAAAAGCGTTTTGGGAGAATTATTCACGGAGGATCGAAAATACACCCCTCCGAAGCTGTTATCGGATAAGAACTCAGTGCTGGATTGTTTGAAATCACATGGTGTCATCACATTCTTTGCAATGTTCGTCCTACATGCGTTAACTTTTTCGGATAAGCTCATTTTCATCCTTCAAGTTCAGCCAGCAAACAAAATTTTCGAGATTTGTCTCACCATAAACCATAAGAACTTGATTCAAGTCCAATTTCTCTTCTTCCTCATGTGCTGAGGCGCTTCATCACATTTTTTACTTTTTGACAGGACGTCGACACTGTTATGGTGATTAGTGTTCATAACCGTGCAGTGTCACGAAACTTACTCGAAAATCAATTCAGGTAACCTTGTCAATAAACGTGATTCAGTTAACTTATAGTTTCAACAAAATGTAGCAACGGTCTTCCCAATTTGTCAATCTCTTGTATTCTGCAGATAAATGTTCCCGGATAACCAGCCTCTCCTCGCATGGTTACGCCGGATGCCTTCCATCCTCACCAAATTTGTTATAAAGTGATTTTTTTGAGTGCTGTTAACACAAATCCAAAGAGCTCCAGGATCGGATCTAAAATTCTGAAAGTCTCTAAGCAGTAATAATCCTGTCAATTAATTTTATTTACACTACAGGCCATTAAAATTGCTACACCAAGAAGAAATGCAGATAGTAAACGGGTATTCATTGGACAAATATATTATACTAGAACTGACATGAGATTACATTTTCACGCATTATGGGTGCATAGATCCTGAGAAATCAGTACCCAGAACAAGCACCTCTGGCCGTAATAACGGCATTGATTCGCCTGAGCATTGAGTCAGAGCTTGGATGGCGTGTACAGGTACAGCTACCCATGTAGCTTCAACACGATACCACAGTTCATCAAGAGTAGTGATTGGCGTATTGTGACAAGCCAGTTGGTCGGCCACCATTGACCAGACGTTTTCAATTGGTGAGAGATCTGGAGAATGTGCTGGCCAGGGCAGCAGTCGAACATTTTCTGTATCCATAAATGCCCGTACAGGATCTGCAACATGCTGTCGTGCATTATCCTGCTGAAATGTAGGGTTTCGCAGGGATCCAATGAAGGTTGGAGCCACGAGTCGTAACACATCTCGAAATGTAACGTCCACTGTTCAAAGTGCCGTCAGTGCGAACAAGAATTGACCGAGACATGTAACCAGTGGCACCCCATACCATCACGCCGTGTGATACGCCAGTATGGCGATGACGAATACACGCTTCCAATGTGTGTTCACCGCGATGTTGCCAAACACGAATGTGACCATCATGATGCTGTAAACAGAACCTGGATTCATCCGAAAAAATTACGTTTTGCCATTCGTGCACCCAGGTTCGTCGTTGAGTACACCATCTCAGGCGCTCCTGTCGGTGATGCAGCGTCAAGGGTAACCGCAGTCATGGTCTCCGAGCTGATAGTCCACGCTGCTGCAAACGTCGTCGAACTGTTCGTGCAGATGGTTGTTGTCTTGCAAACGTCCCCATCTGTTGACTCAGGGATCCAGACGTGGCTGCACGATCTGTTAGAGCCATGCGGATAAGATGCCTGTCATCTCGACTGCTAGTGATACGAGGCTGTTGGGATCCAGCACGGCGTTCCGTATTACCCTCCTGAACCCACCGATTCTATATTCTGCTAACAGTCATTGGATCTCTACCAACGCGAGCAGCAATGTCGCGATACGATAAACCGCAATCGTGATAGGCTACAATCCGACCTTTATCAAAGTCGGAAACGTGATGTTACGCATTTCTCCTCCTTATACGAGGCATCGGGACCGATGACCTATGCAGTTTGGGCCCTCTAATCTTCAAACCAACCAACCAACCAACCAACGAGGCATCACAACAACGTTTCACCAGGTAACGCCGGTCAACTGCTGTTTGTGTATAAGAAATCGGTTTCCTCATGTCAGCAGGTTGTAGGTGTCGCCACCGGCGCCAACCTTCTGTGAATGCTCTGAAAAGCTAATCATTTGCATATCACAGCATCGTCTTCCTGTCGGTTAAATTCCGCTTCTGTTGCACGTCATCTTCGAGGCGTAGCAATTTTAATGGCCAGTAGTGTAGCATAGTGACTCGTGGAAGAATGAAAAACTTCCGGAAGGATTTCGACAGCTGCTGTAACTATGCATGGTGCCCCATAAGTAACATATTATGAGGTCCGTTCAAAAAATTCCGGAACATTTGAAATTTCGCGCCAATGTGTGTTGGAGCGAAATGCGGTTGGCATCCATGCGTATGCCTACATATAGTGTGTAACTCTCGGAAATTTCATTGTTGTATGTCTGTTGTATGTCTGCTCAGTGTTGAATTGAGTAGAACGTTGTGTCGTGCAGTTCGCGAATTTCGAGGTGGCAGTGTTAGAGGAACACCGCGACTGCATTAAATTTTGCGTGAAACTCAAGAAAACCTTTACAGACATACCGAATGATGCAGGAGGCCTACGGTGATGAGGGCTTAACCAGTATTAGGTGTTACGATTGGTTCACACGGTTTAAAAATGGTCGGAGGGAAGTTACGGATGACACTCGCTCAGGACGCTTTTCGACCTCTACCGACTACGCTGTTGTCAGGAAGGTCAACGAAATTGTGCGTGCCAATCGAAGACTGAGTGTCCGAGAGATTGTAAAAGAATGTAACATTTCAGTTGGATCATTTAATGAAACCCAGGCACCGCATCTTGGAATGCATCGTGTTGCCGTAAAGTTCGTCCCATGGCTCATGAGTCAAGACCAGAAAGACTTTCGCCTCGCAGTCTGTGAAGAGGTTTTGGATAGCGCAAATAAGAACTAAATGTTTCTTAAGAGAATCATAACTGGTGATGAGACATGGGCCTACGGTTAGGATGCTGAGACCAATGTTCAGTCTTCACAATGGGTTGAGATAGGTTCTCCAAGACCTAAAAAAGCTGGTCAGGCCAAGTCAAATATCCAAATTGCAGTCCTTTTTCCTTCGAACTTTTCGTCATCCATTGTATCCATCAGTGTCCGAAGCGAGTTTGTGTTTCATAACAAAGAGCTTTCTACTGGTCTGGTTTGTTAGCCCAATGCCGAAATCTCTTCCTCCATCTGGGCTTGGGACTGGCAGCGGCTGTTGCAACGCTACTCACTCAAGGCGGACTGGAACCATGGGTAAAAGTTAAATGTAGTACTCGGGCAGTTAGATACAATTGTAACATAGTAGTGCGAAAGCGAATTTGGCATCTGGCAACAATGGATTTCTATAGACCACCAACCAAGAGGACCTGGGGGAGTTTAGTACATACTAGTGGTTATGGAAGTGTTGTCTAAATTCATGAAGTTACACCCCACTGTCAAGGCTAAAATCAATATTGTGATGCGAATGATGGGCAATGAGAATTTCAACACCATGGGAAAACCATGCAAACTTTTATCAGACAATGGACCACAATTTAAATCTCGAATGTTTAAGGAATTTATGTTTCGATGAGGAATACAGCAAGTACATAAATTTCACCCACAAGGGAATCCAGCAGTGAGAGTGACGAAGGTTCTTAGTGCTCTGTGTAATGAAAAAGTCACTCCATGGTCATGAAGGGTACAAATGCAGAGATTATTTTAAACAATTTACTACATTCAAGAGAAGGTATGACGCCAATTGAAGCAACACGAGAATATTTGTATGGTGAACCTATTCTAAAGTTAGTACAATAGCCACAGATAAAGCTAAGGAATGAACAAAAAACTGAAATCGTAAACAGTAATATCCAAAGGAAATTTACACGAAGTTACTAACATTTGCAGATTTTAATGAGTTACTGAGGTAGCCTGGTGAAAAAAAGTTTCACATAGTTAATACTGGTGGTTGTGGGTCAGTTTGCATGTGTGTGGTGTGTGTTACCTATAGTAGATCTGTTTTAACTACATCATATGCCCACGATACAGTGAAATGCGTTGCTATAGGCTAACCACTTCGAGTGGTTCGTTTACGTGATTAGCTGGAGATATTTTTCAATTAACTTCGTCACAATGCGTTGGGACATTAATATGTTGGTTGCCGCAACAACAAATATCAACAGAGCTATGTCTATAACTATTACATATTATTTGACGTATGACCCTAACATCTCCGGTTATTATGTAAATTCGTTATCTTCTTTAACATCTTACTATTCTTCTTCTGCACTTCAAGGTGCAGGAATTTGTGCTTGTTCCGTCTTCAATTTCCATTACCACCTCATTCTCAGTCTTCCTAAGTCCATTCTTCCTCTTGGCAGGTACATTATGGCCAAATGTGGGATTCTCTTTGCGTATTATTTGTAGGTGATGTCTCCATAAAGTTTTATATTGTTCAATCTTTTCACTACCATTTATTTTACCTGGCAAGATTGGGGCCTTCAGACCCTCTCTTACAAATATCTAGTTCATTCTTTATATTTTCATTTCTTCTGTGGTACTCCCTGGTATCAGCTCTCACTTTCCTAAGAAGCCTCATTTCTGCTGTCTGTGGTTTGCTTTTATCTCGTTTTTAGGGACCCATGACACACTTTCATATAGCAATACAGATGTAGCCATGATTTTATGAATTTTTAACTTTGTTTCCTTCCTTATTTTGTTTTGGAATATTTTATCATTCTAAATATTGACTGATACTTGTTAATCTTATTTTCTGTGCACTTGTTCATGTCATATACTACATTGCATCCTACAAAAATAAAGTAAGAGGGGTGCTCAAGTGGCGTATTATCTGAGTTTGTTTATAAATAACTTTTCTGCTACCAGCTACAATTTTCTTTTACTCATATTGCGCTTTGGCAATTGATTCCCAGTTTTAAGCGCTTTTTCTATTTGCTCTGTGTCATTTCTATGTATTTCTTTCGATGTGGGAGATTCTGCTTTGTTTTGGTGACTTTACTCCAATACGTAAACAAACGCGCCATTGTTAGTAAGTTATCGATTTTTACATGTAGTGGCGAAATTGGAAGAACTTGTACGTACAGTTTCCTTATGGTCGATTTGCACGGAGTCTCACACACGTTAAACATTACACACCACTTTCAGTGCACAGTATTTATCGAGACTAACTTACATAAATAAACAGTTTCAAAGTGTTTTTAGATGTAGTTAACGGAGATGGTTACAGGTCTTCCCCAGAGTGTGTGAAATGCATAACAATATAGATCATTATTTGCTGTACTTATTTTACGGTGTTGCTTATTTCTGTGTGTCACCATTTTTATTTAAGTATATTGTCAAAACATCTGAAGAAATCTACCGATTCACATTCAAGTTTTTCATCGACATTTTGCCCTCGTATTTTTCGTAATGTGAATGTATCTCCAGTTCTTGTAACAAATCTATTTTATGATCTTTGTTCAGTCGACGTAGTACTTTGACCTTTTGCTCCACTTTTCCAAACGGGTGGCCTATATTATGTATGCGGGTTTATAAACAAACCCATTGTTTTCACAGTCACATGCATTCTCAAAACTATTTACGATGGACAAAATCAGACGGTGTATTATCTATCATTATTACTTTTTTTTGTGCGTGTTGTGTTTCCCATGATAATAATGAGCGGGACGATTCGGCCGCCGCTCCACAAGTTTTTAACGCCACTACGGCGACTTGCGAGTGAATGAGGATGAAATTATGATGAGAGCCATACAACACCCAGTCATCTCGAGGCAGAGAAAATCCCTGACCCCGCGGGAAGCAAGAACGCTACCGCAACACCACGAGCCGCGGACTTTCCCATGATGAATCATGATTTTGCTTTTCTTTTTTGACAATAGAAGGTTGTATTCTCTTTTCTCTAACCGGTGTAAATTACAGACTGCTTTCTGTAGCTCATCTTCACTTTCATCCAAAATGTTAACATCATCTGCGTACATACGGATATTGACATACTTATTTCTCTTAATCTGTGTATCCGACATTTACTTCTTGTCTCAAGTCCTTAGTCACATCATTTATGTACACATGAAATCAGGTTGGTGACAAACTGCAGCCGCCTTTGAGTCACTTATTGGTAATAATTCATTCATTTTTATTATTACGAACTTTGTTGTTATTTTTGTGTCCACGTATGCGCGTTTTATAGCTTCAATAAGATGTCTAGGACATACAGCTTTAATCGTCAAGTTCCATAATTTTTTCTGTTCACAGTGTCGAAAGCTTTTTCCGAAGCCAATAAAAGCTATACGTGTCTTTAAACTGAATTCTCGTCGTTTCTGTAAAAAAAAATTATGGTGAATATATTATCACTCAACGAATAACCTTTCTGAAATTCACATTGTTCTTCTAATAGGAGTGTCTCTATAAGGATTCTTAAACGATTAGTGATTATTTTTGAAAATTTTAATGCTGATTTTAGGAGACTAATTGCTAATTTTTCACAACTGTTTCTTTGGCCTTGTTTAAAAACTGATATAACTTCTTGTATTTTTCAAGTGATTGGGATTTTACACCAGCGCCAACATTTATTAGATAAATGTAATACTCTAAAACCACCAAAGGGACCAGTATATTTTAAAAGTCCCGTATTAATACTATCTGGACGACATGCTTTCTTGTCTTTCATATCTCGTAAAACTACATACTGTTCTTCTAATCTGACTGAATCCACTATATTATTATGTGACGTGATCTCCTCCTCCTCCTCCTTCAGTCAGGATTTTCTGTTGCCATAAGTTTTCATAAAATTATTTCCAATTCAAGTTCCACTTGTTTGAACGGAGACGCCATTGGGAATTTTACGTGACATAGTTTGAGAGCTGAATACTGACTTCATGCTTATGAGCTGTCACACTGAGACAGCAAAAAATCCACACAAAATAGTTACGCCTGCGTCTTTTACTACTGTGAGAGAGCCTTACCACGTGTAACGTTTTCTTAAAGTGACATTGCAAGTGGCAATTGAACTCTTTCATTACATATTCACACATAAATTTTGAAGCAATAGGCGTAACATCAGAAGAGGCACCAATGTTAGCACTGAATAGGGGATCATGGAGGAATTTTATAAGGGGGACTATGCTCCAGACTGAACGCTGAAAGGCATAATCGGTCTTAAATGATGATGATGATGTCAAACGTAATTTTAAATCTATATTTTAGGAAATTTGTGATAAGTTCTTATGGGACCAAACTGCTCAGGTCATCGTCCATAGGCTTACATACTACTTAATCTAACTAAAACCAGCTTACGCTAAGGACAAGACACACACCCAAGCCCGAGGGAAGACTCGAACATCCGACTAGGGCAGCTGCGCGAACCGTGGCAAGGCGCCGTCTACCGCGCGGCTACCCCGCGCGGCAAATCTTAACTGAAATCATCTTTACTTAGATTACAGTTTCAGAAGCAAATCAGAAACAGCTGCCGTATCTTCGTCACAAAAATTGCTGTTATAAATTACAAGCATTATACGTTTATGAAAACTGGTTTGTTATTTTGACCAGTTTCCTGCTTTCGTGTTTGACAGAACATTTGCAGCTTGGAGAAAAATGCAAATATTAATGAAAGTAGATAATAGAATGACTTCATAGCGATGTTTATTACCGATAGCGGTGGTGAAATGTCTTTTAGTAGTTGCTAACATGACCGCATTTACAGGCAGTCTATGTAGGCCGCAGTCTAGATGCCCACACTACAAACATTTAAAATAAAAAAGGTCTTTGTTTTAATACTGTGGCACAGGCTCTCTTACAACAGTAAAAGACGCAGACGTAACTAATCTATATGGAATTTTTGATGCATCAGTGGACAGCTGACATAACTTAAGTCAGCATTCAACTCTCGAATTATGTCATGTCAGATTACCAATATTGGCAGTTCAGACAAATGGAACTTGAATTGGGAAAACCGCTAAGACTTTTAAAAGAAGGATTAGCGGAATTCCTGGGGTCTGAAGTGAGTTCGAATTTTCAGAAAAGTAATTTCTTCCATCACTCATTTCTTCCGTTATTGGACACGTATTCTTGAAGTCATGAAACTGGGAAGAACTATTTTCAGATAATTTTAATCATTCGGGAGCTGTCGTGGAAGATGTCTTCAGATGCACAGAGTATGACGTATAGAGTAACTCGTGACGCCAAAGCATTGTCACGCGGCCATTGTGAGCCTTTTGGTGAGAAATTCAAAAGTGAAATAAACAAATATGTTTATTTTAAATACGAATGTATTATTACAGATGTATTTTATTGTAATAATTGTATTGCCACAAATTGGAAACAACAAAATTTCTCAACATCCATATTATCAGACATGGTGCAGACGAATAGAGAAATTCTGCATGATCCGCTGAAGTGTCAGAACATCGCTGTCGATGACCTCCTGAATGGTTGTTTCCGGCTCAGCAATGTTTTTGGGGCTATTGCTGTTCACGTTATCTTTAATATAGCCCCACAAAAATGAAGTCACATATGTGTGCCCTGGAACTGCCCAAATACTAGCAAACGAATTAAGAAAATATAGAGCGCAAATGGTAGCTCTCCAATAAATAAGTTGGCAGGGAACAGGTTCACTGAAAATAGCAGACGGGACAATAATTTATGGAGACTACGGTCAGCGCCATGCATTTGGAACCGGTTTCTACATTCATAAATCAATAGATGACTCGATAAGGGAATTCAAACATGTTAATAGCCGTATATCTTAGGTAACTATTCAGACGCAATGATTTCTGAATACACACTCACCCACAGAAGATAGAGATGACAACACGAAGGGAGAATACTGCAGCCAACTGGAACAAACGAAAAATTCATTAATTAGGCATGGTGTGAAACTGGTGTTAGGAGAATTTAATGCCAAAGTAGAAAAGGAAGGAATCTACAAGCCAACCATTGGCAATTTCAGCTTACGCGAGGAAAGTTCAAATAACGGGATTCGACTTATAAACTTTGCAATGACAAATGGTCTCACGATAAGCAGCACAAAATTTCAACATAAATGCATTTATTTAGCAACATGGATATCACCAGATGGAAAAGTAGTCAATCAAATATATCATGTAGCTATCCAGAAACGATTCTAATATAGTAGTAAAGATGTCAGAACCTTTAGAGGAGCGGATGGTGACACAGACCACATGTTAATCATATCAAAAATGAAGTGAAACTCAAAAGGAAAGTACATAGAAATAGAGAACAAATTACAAGATATAACACAGGAAACCTGGCGAAAGTAAATATAAAAGAAAATTTTACAAACGAAATTGAGAGCAATCAAATAAAACCGAGACTGACCAATACAGAACCACTGGATGTCGAAAGCAGATGGAGCCACCTGAAGGGCAGTATTCAAGAAGCAGCTTCCAAAATCATAGGTAAAAGAAAACGACCTAATAAAATTTGCTTTAACACAAAGTGCCATGAAAAACTGCTGGAAAGAAGAAATGCGAGGAATGCTTGGATTAAAGAAAGGGGCAATATGACAATGAAGGAAAGATACTATAAACTCCGCCAAGAAACGCAAAGAACCCTAAGACAAGAGAAAAGGGAATATTATAACAATATGATCAGAGAAGCAAAGGATGATTTCCAACATCACAGGACAAGGCAGATGTATCAAAATATAAAAAAAAATCCTTTGGTAAATTCAGTAAAAGGGAACAGTTTATAAAGGATCAGTATGGGAAAATATTGACCAACAAAAGTGACATACAAAAAAGATGGAAGACATACTTCTCACAACTTCTGAACTGCAATGACCCACACTTTTACATTAAATTGGAAGAACCTGATAAAATTGATACAGCTGATACAGCTACTACCCCATCAGTAAATGAAATACGGCAAGCAATAAAGAAATTAAAGAATAACAAGACTTGTGACGAAGACCAGATATACGCTGAGTTATTAAAGAATGGAGGCCCACAACTGGAATTAGAAATACAGGTGTTAATAGAAACAATTTGGAAGACAGAAACCGTACCTGCAGATTGGAAAACTGCAGTTGTGTGCCCCATATTTAAGAAGAATGATCCACTTGTTTGTGATAACTACAGAGGAATCGTCTTACTGGATGTCACCTACAAAATCTTATCGAGCTACCTATTAAACAGGCTGATTCCAATAACAGAAGAACTGAGTGGGGACTAACAATGTGGTTTCCGTAGAAACAGATCCACATTAAATCACTTATTCACCCTAAGACAAGTAACTGAGAAGGCGTGGGAATTCAATGCAGATGTCCTCATATTATTCGTAGATTTTAAAAAGCCGTATGTTAGCATACACCGACAGACACTCCTAAATATAATGAAGGAATTTAAAATACCATCAAAATTAATCAGAGTAGTTAAAATGTGTATAGACGAACCTTTATGTCACATAAAGACACCGGTAGGAGAAACTGAAGATTTTAATGTGTACACTGGACTGAAACAGTAGGATGCCATTTCACCTATTGTATTTAACCTTCTCCTAAAGAAGATCGATAGAGAATTTTCTAAAACCAGTCCACAAGCGATCCAGCTACAGTATGTGAACATTACAAGACTTGCATGCAGCTGATGTAGCACTAGTAAGTAGTTCCAAAACAGAATTAATCAGAATGATGCAAAATTACTACAAAATTGTTGAGAAAACAGAATTACATGTTAATGAAGAAAAGGCAGAATACCTGTCCATAAGTAAGAAAACCAGAAAAGATGCACCTTTCACTGTAGATAGATTCAATTTCAAGACTGTTGACCACTTTAGGTACCTATGAAGTCTTTTAAGTAATAACAACACAACAGATATAGAAACGGATGCCCGTTTAGCAACAGCAAACAAGACACTTTTCAGTTTCATCAAAATTCTAAGATAAAGATCACTTAGCAGTAACTTCAAAATCCGCTTACATCAATTGTCCATTGTACCTGTGATGTTATATGCATGTGAAACATTAATATTTAGAAAGAAAGATGAAGAAAAACTGTTAATATTCGAAAGAAGTACTAGGGAAAATAACATGGAATAACATGGAATTGAGAATAAGAAGAAATGAAGAATTAAGAGACTGTAGAAACACTGTGACATCGTCGAAGTGCTCAAGAGAAGAAGGTTGAATTGGGCAAGGCATATAGCAAGAACGATATAGAATAGACTACCTACAGTGGCATTCAGCAGAACAATGGATGAAACGAGAGGAAGAGGAAGACCCAGAATCAGATGGCGGGATAACACTCGGGACGACGCAACCAGGATGAACATCAACAGCAACTGGATAAACAGCGCATTGGGCAGACGGAAGTGTAAGAGGCTCATAGAACAGGCGTATGGTCGATAATGCCCTTGTCACATGTAAAGTAAAGTATGTGTTCAGATCCGGAAAATACGGCGACCAATCGAGGCCCATCCCATTGGCCACTGGGTACCCCAGAGACAGAATGCGTTCCCCAAAGTGCTCCTCCAGGACATCACTCTCCTGATTCGATGGAGTCGAGCTCCGTATTGCATGAACCACATCTTGTCGAAATCAGGGTCACTTTGGATAGTGGCGATGAAATTATCTTCCAAAACCTTCACGTGCCTTTCGGCAGTCACCGTGCCATCAAGGAATACCGCACCGATTATTCCGTAACTGGACATTTGCACACCTCACACTCACCCGTTAAGGGTGAAGAGACTTCTTGATCGCGAAATATGGATTCTCAGCCCCCCATATACCCCAATTTTGTTTATTGACGAAACCATCCAAATGGAAGTGGGCTTCCTCGCTACACCCAACCATGCAGCGCATACTAATTCCCATAATGCTCCGCGGCCAACCGCACAGTTTGAACGTCCTAACGCAAACTGATCAGAATTTAAGCACTATGCATAGAGGCGCATTCCTGCCCATGCTCCATTCTATACGCACTGCTCGGCAGTGGTGCTCCGCATGCCGACGCATCCTGTACTGTGACAGTGTTACAGCTTGAGAGTACGGGGGGAAGGGGGGGGGGGGGGGGAGAGAGCATACTTCCTCGCCATTACTCATCATAACGAAACAACTGATTTGTGAGCGCAGCTGCAGGTGACAGCAAGTCTACACTAATAATAAAACTGTAAAACCGCTGTGTCCATCTGTTCCGCTGTTTGAACACATTAATCTCCAAACCAAACAGGCGAATTTTCATGGGGTTGGCACAGGCAATTTGAGCGTCACTTGGCACAACGTATACGCATTATTTCATTACAATTGCATCACGGCGAATAATATGTCGTAATTTTAAGTTTTATATGAAACCTTCGTTCGGTCGTATGCTTGAGCACCCTAATCTCCAAAACTACTAGATAGGCTTTCATAGGCTTCTCACGGCTAACGTGATCGTAACTTGGGGCAACAAACAAGCTTTATTTCGTCACAATTGTATCACAGTTTTATAAAGGCGAAAATGTGTTCGTCTGTTATCTATTCAAGACTAAACAGCTTAACCAATGTCGATGAAATTTGATATCGAGAGAGCTTGAACACCGAGGAAGAACACAGGCTACTTTAAGAAGTCTGTAGCGTAAGTATTTATTGATTTAGTGAATATTCCGCGATTTAGGGAAATATATTTACTCTTTAAAAAAGTTATTTATTCTTTGACTTTTAAACTTTGTCATTTTGCGAAAATGCTGTTATTGATTGATATATTCTACATCATATGATTCAACATAATTAACACAATGCCTGAACAATACTCAACATGTTTAATCCGTACCTCCGTGCTATAACATACTACGTGCGAAAGTACCTCTGTCGTTTTCAGGAATAAAGCGCTGAATTACTTTAGATGAAATTTGGTGTAGCGCGCTGTATAGACGCATGCACATGTCCACACCATGCACATGTATTGCTCGGCAGCAATCCTGCGCACATGCCACGTCATCGTATGTTGGGGTATTTGGAGGGGGCAAGCATCTATTTATCGGGCTACGCTTACCCAAACAGGTAGACATGTGAGAGCAGCTGACGTTATTGCCTGTACAATACTTTACGTACTTACCGTCAAACATTATAACATAATTATGAATACGCGAGGGTAGCTGCTGGTAACAGCAAGTTAAATAATAAACACAGCTGGTGAAATAATAAACAGAGCTAGTTACATAATAAACAGAGGGAGGCGCCCCAGCCCTGGATCGACTCTTTCTGGGGGATTACAAACGAGGGCAGCTGTGCTGACCAGCCGGAATGTGGTTTTCAGCAGGTGTCTCACATCCCACTAGGTAATACAGGGCTGGTATCCTCGTCCCGTCTCGGTTGCATGATCTGTACGCCATTGGAAAATGTTCTCACAGTTTCACGTCAGATAATACTAGATGCAGATAGATGGGGTGCACAAATTCTGTTCCAGAGGGGAAGTGGTGGCCTAAAGAAGCGCATCCGGACACCCTTTACCACTCACTATGCGAAATCTGAAATAAGTTTGCGGCCCCGAAGAGACACCGGATAAATTCCAGGAAGAATAAAATGAAAACTTCCTACAAAATTTTTCTTGACAGGTTGAGCCTAGGGGTCAAAAGATCATAAAAACGGCCCTGAATTCTGGAATAGAAACCTTTTAGCCTTGGAGAATTTATCTGTATTTATCTGTGATTGCTTAACAATAAGTAACATTGCACGTAGGGTGGTCACAACGGATCAAATTCCTCTTGAAAGTACACCAGTACTCTAGATAAGAAACGAGCGTTCGACTGAGGTTGAGAATTTAGACACTTATCACTGCAGCGATGGAGTGTTGCGTCAATTGCCTGAAATTAATTCTGTATCTTGTTAAGTGTGAATTCAATGGATTAGTGCAAAAGGGGACAAACGGGTTCTTGGGTTGTATGCCAATGAACATGCATCATTCGTCCGTGAGGCCTCATGGTGGAAGGAGCACACAGAAATGTTGTGGGGAAGGCTAACCAAAGACTCCGTTTCAATGGTAGCGCGCTTAGAAAATTTAACAGATCTACTAAGGAGACTGCCTACACCACGCTTGCCCGTCCTCTTTGAGAATACTGCTTCACGGCGAGGGATCCTTACCAGATACGATTGACGGAGAACATCGAAAAAGGTCAGAGAAGGGCAGCATGTTTTGTATTATCGCGAAATAGGGGAGAGAGAATGTCACTGAAGTGATACAGGATTTGGTATGGACATCATTAAAACAAAGGTGATTTTAGTTGCGGAGGAATCTTCTCACGAAATTCTTATCACCAAATTTCTCCTCCACATGCGAAAATATTTTGCTGACACCAATCTACATAGGGAGAAACGATCACTACGATAAAAGAAGGGAAATCAGAGCTCGTAAGGTAAAATATATTTGTTCGTTCTTTCCGCGTGCTATATGAGATTGGAATAATAGAGAATTGTGATCGTGGTTCCATGAACCCTCTGCACTTAAATGTGATTTGCAGAGTATCCATGTAGATGTAGATTCACTGGGGACCCTGTTTAGTTTCACGTACGTGACTTTACAATGAAGCAAACAGTACATATTTTAATAATCCTTTTCTTATGATACAGTTCAAAATAACCCAATTGCTTGTAACAATAACGAAATCACTATTTCAAGCGTTTCATTGCCACATTGGCGCAACAAACAGAAGGAGAAAATGCAAAAATATATTCTTTACACTTTCAATGCGTTGGCTAATTTGGCATGGCTATCTCATAGCATTGTTTCCGGTTTCAAGCCAATCGTTATGCACTTGGACCAATAGTTATGGAGCGTCTTCTATGGATTCATTATTCCATGGCCAGAAGATATTTCTGAATGGTACAGTTGATCTAATATTGTCGTTGGACAGAAATAATTCGAAAATAATTTAGTGCGGCTCTTCTGACCACTTTTACAATTAGAGCTATCCAACTGTCACCTGCCATGCTGAAACTGCTGACCAAGGAGGTTGTCACTACTTGCGCAGGTAGTAGCCAAATCAACGGATTCGTGTTATGAAGTAACGGTACATCCCCGACACCGTGACCAATGAAAGATAGAATCATTAAGAAATTTAAGGAATTAAGTATTAAGAATTAGAAATTGTATGTAACTGTATGTAATGGGTTTACAGGCCAAAATGGACTATAAAGAAAAGTGTAATCTAAATAGGTTCCAAATAAACAGTTTTCAATATTTTACAACGTCGACAGATGCCTCGCAACGATTTTTTCGTGTAAGATAGTGCAGTAGGAATGAAGTTAGTAGTCTCCAGGAAACTTCTGACAACAGTACACTGTTACATTTTGTCTCCTGTAAACTTCGCTTACTGAAAGAAATAGTCATGGACAGAAGTAAATACCGTGCAGAATAACCTTGGAGGCAACCACAAGTTGCATAATCTTGCCACAAAATCTCCTCAAGAGGTGGGAGCCCTTAATTTGTTTTCTAGCGTTCAACCTGCCGCAACATTAGGAAATAAGTGACACATTGTAATAATACGTTAGTCAGTACTTGCAGTGTCCAGGAAGTCATTCGCCTCCATCCGGTTAGTGCTCTGAAGACGTCGACCCGCGGTTCATAACGACATTTCCGAGAAACCTTTTTGTTTACTAGGCACTCGACTGATGCCAGCTTTGCATTTCGTCCTTGTCTTCAATGTAACGGCGTACAACTGTAAAAATATATGTGCCGAATGTATCCTGGAAGACCTCGTTCCCACCGTTCGTAAAATGAGCTATTTCATAAGAAAATAAATTTCGTGAATCGTTATCTTAATTTCACAAAAAGCTGCAATCGATTATTCAAAATTTATATTTCTTCCTGTGTCAAGCAGTGGATATGTTTGAACAAATACAATTAATAAATATTTGATTCAGGACCTAGACTACATTTAGTGAAATGAGGATTTTACTTCAAAAACGACTCTTATTGGTACGTGTGTGACAGCATGCGCTGCTTACAAGGGTATCTCCCCACCGCACCTCCTTAGATTTATTGGTAACATGACCCAGTGGAGCCGGCTGCTGTGGCCGAGTGGTTCTAGGCGCTTCAGTCCGGAACCGCGCTGCTGCTGCGGTCGCAAGTTCGAATCCTGCCTCGGGCATGGATGTGTGTGGTGTCGTTAGGTTAGTTAGGTTTTAAGTAGTTCTAAGTCTAGGGGACTGATGACCTCAGATGTTAAGTCCCATAGTGCTTAGAGCCATTTGAACCATTTGGCGCATTGGATGGCCTTTCAAAAACTGAACTCATACCAAGCATGAAAACAGGAAGAAGGTGTACTGAACTGTGAAAAAATAACCAAAATCGAAACAATGAACGGTCCAAGCCAAGATGTGAAACATCGAGCGAATTTGAACAGCCACGGTGTCGTGGTTAGACGGTCAGCGTGTTTGACTGCGACGCATAGTTCCGCTTCGAGCACCGAGGGGGAAGCTCCTTGTTTATATCGCTTACTGCAGCGTTGCTTTTGTGAAGTTTTCCTCGTTAGTGTTGATCTGTCTGCCGAGTGAATCGTAGCGCCTCCGCTCCGCTTTACACTCTGTGTTCGTCTACTTGCAGCAGCGTCGGACGCTCCTCTATGGCCACTGTGGCTACCATGGTTTCCACGTGTATTCCACGGAAAGGTACTGTGAACTTTACTTTCGATAAAACAACGCGACACGTGCAGCCCGGGTCTCCAGAAATCCACAACTGGCTTATCGGTACAATTAATGTGAACTCTGATCACGTTCACACCGCTTATTTTGATGCAGACGAGTTTCACGTGAAATTTACGTTGAAAGATTACTGTCGCGTCACGGTTCTCAAGTCCCGTTCAGGCATCGCGATAATTCCGTTAGCGTGGTGTCAATCGCAGATGCCGAAACTGTCTATACGAATGTTCGCATGTTCAACCTCCTGCCGGAGGCTGGTGACAACTTTCTAAAGGACATACTGGCTCCTTATGGCAACGTGAAAAACGTCAGTCGCGAACGTTGGTCTATTCGACACACATTACAGTGTTATAGTCAAATTAGTTCCGTGGAAATGCATGTCAAACGCAATATTCCATCACATTTACAAATGTGTATTTATCGTTTTCGTGTCATGTGTAAGTGGGCTGTTTAGGTTTTTATGTTGGTAACGCCACGTAGCGCTCTGTATGAAAATCACTGACTGCGCTGTGTGCAGTCTGTGGCTGGTTGGACTCATTGTTGGAATATCTGCTTGTGTAGTGTTGGGCAGTTGGCTGTGAACAGCAGTGGAGCAGTTGGAGGTGATCCGCCAGCAGTGCTGGATGTGCGGAGAGTGATGCCAGAGTTTTGAGCGGACGATTTGGACATGTGTCCGCCAGAAAAAGGGAATTTGCTTAGTTGGATGTCACAAAATTATATGATATATATATTATGACTTTTGAACGCTGTTAAGGTAAATAAATTGTTTGTTCTCTATCAAAATCTTTCATTTGCTAACTGTGCCTATCAGTAGTTAGTGCCTTCAGTAGTTAGACTCTTTTATTTAGCTGGCAGTATTGGCGCTCGCTGTATTGCAGTAATTCGAGTAACGAAGATTTTTGAGAGGTAAGTGATTCATGAAAGGTATAGGTTATTCTTAGTCAGAGCCATTCTTTTGTAAGGATTATTGAAAGTCAGATCGCGTTGTGCTAAAAATATTGCGTGTCAGTTTAGTGATGATCAGAATAAGGAAAGAAAGAACTATCGGAATTCGTTGTGTATTACTCAGCTGTTTCTGTATCAAATAACGTAGAGTTTTCCGAGCACTGTCATTCATAATTTTTCAAAGAGGACGTTTCACATGTATACTGGTGAACAGGTAACCTGCTTTCTATGTAATGAAAGTGGACACGTTCGGTCTAATAGCCTGCGGAGGTTTTTTGTATTAAAGCCATCATTAGTGCAACGACTCAAATTGAAGGTTGCTGATATTGTTCCTTCCACTCCCGACGTCGGACATACTTCTGCTTAGTATCATAAGGAAAAAAAGTCAGTTATGATAATTGTATTAATGAATTTCCGTCTTTACCTCCGCGACAGGTTGTAAGAGGTCCATGACTAAGGAATTTATTGCTAGCGCACTCGAGCAGATGTAACTTCGATGGACTGCTCACGTGCTGCCTGCGATATGTAAACTACAATAGAATCGAAGACCAGAGAGCAGTGTCGGCAGCAGTAGTAGGTGGTGGTAGTAGTAGTTTGCAGTTGTGTCAGGTCGCTCGTAGAGAGCGGTTGTCGAGTTGTATAGCTCACAGAGAGCACACGTGTCCTGGAGTTCGGACAATGCAGTCCAGTAGTGGTGTTTTGTAGCTCGAGAAGAGCAGTAGAGTTATGGTATTACCAAGGCCGTTCATGGAGAACGATGGCGATGCCTGAGCGATGTAGTACAAGGTAAAAGCAAAAATTATTGTTCTTTATTGCCGTGCGCATATGTTAATTGTCACAACTGATTTTTGTATTATCGTTATATCAGAGTCCCATGTAAATGTTTTCAAAAATCTTTCTTATAAAGATAACTTTTGATAGTCATTCATTTGAATTTTTTACTAATTTCTCCTATCCATAGTCATGCCGATTATCGTAAAGAAAATCAGTTTTTTTCTTACATAACAAAATCTAGTGGCCAGCATTGCACTGGGCTGTGCCAGAAAAATTTCTTATAGGAGCAGGTATATACGCGTTATCCGGCGACATCACTGAGGTAAGAATTTTCAGTTTATTAAGAATGATTTTTCAGGGCCATGACGCAGCACTGCTGACGCCCAGATTTACCAGTTTCGATTCACAGTCAGTTAATTATTGAAAGGTTACATTATGAGATTTCTTTTGAAAGGTTATATATGAGTCACATTTTTATTGGGAGGTTATGGAATTTATCTGTTGGGAGGTTACAAGGTTCAGAATCCTATTGCCCGCATGGTAGAAACTGTAACAGTTACAAACAAGCGACGTCGCACTCAAGAAGGTGAGGGTGAGGATTTGGCTGTTCCCTCTGCCTCCGCATCGACTGTGTCCTCTGTTCCTCTCGATGTTACGATACCTCCCGTCTGTGGTACGGTGAGTGGCGAAGAAGTTGTATCCAGCATCCCTCCTGTTCGCGAAGGGGCTCCTCCTGAGCTGCCTGTGTGTGGAGAGTCCCCCCCCCCCCCCCCTTCGTCTTTGCGTCCCCCGTTACAGTCTGAGACTATGCAGTGTCCTCCTGCTCCTTCGTCTTCAGCTGCCGACGGTTTCCTGAATGTGCTGCCTACAGCAACTCCCCAGGAGAATAAAATTAGCGACCACGTATCACCTGTTGGTAGTTCCACAGAATGCTTCCGCCTTAGTGACTGGACCTGCATTACATGACCCTTGTTCTGAGGAGAGGAAGCTATGCCTATGACCCCTCCCACACCTCCGTCTGCAGAAGCTGCTATGGCACTTAGCCAACAGAAACAGCGTATATAACCTGACCATGCGGTGGCGCGTAAGAAATAAAAGGTTGCGACGACGGGGGCTTTGGCCTCCCGTTGGACCTTGACGCTCAGCTGCTTACACGTTCCGTTCCTTAAACGTTAATCGTGTGGAATAGGAACTGCGATTGGCTTCGTTGCGCCATTTCATTTATGATACATGTGCGGACATACTATTCTTACAGGAGGTGTTATTTAGGCGTTTCTCCTTATCGGGTTTCCGTGTGATCTTTAATGTAGCACCCGAATATTGTACGGGGTCCGCCTTATTCTTTCGCGAAGACATTCCTATTGCTGAGGCGGAAATGTTGGATTCTAGCAACAGCGTAGGTTGTCAACTTTTTAATCTTACCTTGTTTCTTTTACACGTCTCTTCTGGCACTGGTCGCAAAGTGCATCGTTCGCGTTTTTATAAAGAGGAACTTGTTTATCCGTTGCGTAAGAGTCCCCCGTATATTCTGCTGGGCGGTGAGGTTAACTGTGTGTTGCGTCCTGCAGATCAATCTCTAAATTTTAATTTCTGTCGTGAATTACATGAATTGGTCCGCTCCTTACGCCTGAAAGACATCTGGACATCTAAATACCCAACGTTAGTTAAATTTACCCACTTTACTGCGACTTCTAGGAGCAGGTTAGATAGGTTTTACTTATCACACTACCTGCGCGATAGTACTCTTAATGTTGGCGTCGTCCCAACTTCCTTTACAGATCACTGTGCTGTAATTTCATCTCTCAATCTTGAACGGCAACCAGTCAAATTGTTTCGCACTCCGTGGATGTTAAACGTCGCTCACCTAGTTGACCCCTCTCTCTCTGACGTGACGCGAGCAGTGTGAGAGCGTACTCTACGGTCAACTGTGAAGTACTCTTCCAGCCTTGACTGGTGGACACATCTGGTAAAACCGAGGCTCAGGCCAATTTTGATACTTTTATTGTGCTGCCAAAGCGCGAGACTTTCGGAGAACGAACGATTAGTACTATTCCACCCTGAGTGAACTTTATGCTGCTGCGAATCACACCCCTCTGCGAATTGCAGATGTTAGGCGTGTAGAGACAAAATTGTTGAGCTTGAAGAGAATGCAAATGAATAGTTTGAAAATGCGATCCAAGTCACGTACATTGGTGACGAAATAACTGACTTCCTCACACCATTTGCTTCGGTATCAGACCCGTTGCCGACGCGTTTGTATTCATTCCCTCACGTCAAATAATGGACGTATCGTATTGGCGCAAGCTGATATAGTGCGTGTCTTACACCAAAACCACGCAGTAAGTCCAGCGAAACCTTTTACGACCCACTAGTCAGCATCTTGGATACGACAATTACACCTGAACATAATGAAATGCTCACAGCTGCCTATCAGCCTGAAGAAGTTTACAAACTTATTGTGGGATCGCCTTCTCAAACGTCCCCGGGTCTGGATGGACTTCCCAAGGAATTTTACGTGCGGTTTTGGCTGCTGTTGGGTGCTACCTTTACGTCTTTTTAAATGAAGTGTTACAGGGTAGAGTAGACCTACCTCGTTCAAAGTGGGGAAAATTGTTTTAATCCCGAAATACCCTGGGCCGGCTGCCTCTGATAGCTTTCGCCTAATTTGTTGAACTTTGATTATAAGGGGGTGGCGAGGGCAATTAATGGAAGGGTGTCTGCTCTGATGGAGAGGATTGTTGCAAAACATCAAAGCTGCGTACCTGGTCGTACCATACTTACCCCTATAGTCAAGTGTCGTGACGTGGTTTCGGTTGTTCCTGTAGCGTCCGTCCCTTGTGCCCCTACTTTTCTAGACTTTGATAAGGCATTTAATCGTATTAATCACGACTTTTTGATTCCGATTCTGGAGGCAGTTGGTTTAATGTTGACACACGGTGAGTGCTCTCAAATCTGTTTATGGGTATTGCAGCTTCGGTGCTTGTTGATGGCCAACTGACGCCCCTGATAAATATTCTTCAGGGAGTGCCTCAAGGAAGCCCACTGTCAATGACTTTCTTTGTGTTGATTCTGGAGCCGCTGCTTCGGATGCTAGCATCCCAGCTGAAAGGTTGGACGCTTTCCGGAGGGACTATAGCTATTCGTGCATACGCAGACGACGAGATTGTTCTACTCCACAATTCTGCGGGGATACCTCGACCGGGGACTATAATCGATGATTATTGTCCACTTCTTAATGAAGGTAAATGCAGGCTGTTTACTTTGCGAGGTTTGGATGACGTGGTTCTTCCAAGGGCTACTGAAATGGGTAGGCATACGTCTCTCTGGACCATCATTGATCGTTGTCCACTCAAAATAGCAACACTCAGCTGGAAGTCTGTTACAGAAAAAATTAAGGGAGCGATACTAGAACATGAAAGGCATTCTCTTACTCTACTCCAGAAACTCCGAATCCTGGATACTTATGTCTTATGCAAAGCTTATTATGTGGACCAAGTATATCCGCTTCCCTCTTTTCTTACGGAAAAGCATATATTTCGCTTACTTACCGTAAGCGAAATATATGAAAAGGGAAATACATGAAATAGGTGGTAACGAAGCCTCGTTCCTTTGGGAGGTTGGGCATCGCTGATATACGAAGACAGATGCTACGTATGTGACATATTGTTTTGACGATGACTCAAGATATTCACACATTCTCGTCTCGTTTATTTCTCTGTGTCCATCCTGCTAGTCCTGAACCCCCTATTGATATTGGTCGTATAAACTACAAGTTAAAATACATTCGTGACTTCTATCTTGCGGTGAGCTATTTAGGGGCTAACATTTTATGGAATTCCGTCCTCACCATGAAATTCCTAAGGACTCATTGGGAAGCAGTCCCTTGCCCGAACCTCATTGAAAGAGAATAGCCAAAAACAACCTGTCTTCGATTTTGCCGATGCGCGTTCCGTCCTAGTGGTATTAGGTACTAAATAACTTGATTCCAAGGAACGAGCGACAAAGATTTATGTAGTCGTTGTACGCCTACAGATACGATACGATATCGCTTTATTCGTGGAAGTCATAAGGCAAATTGGTCTTGGATTAGAAGACAATGGCCTTCCTTACTCGACCTTCTGAGTTTGTATACACTACGGACATCATACTGCAACCAGATTCTTCCGTCTTTCCACGGTCGAAAACCCACACCGCAATGTGGTTGCTGGGACACATCGTTCATTATGTTGTAGAAGGTGAGGTGAAAGATAACATGAACTTCATGTAGTACAAAAAATGGTTCAAATGGCCCTAAGCACTATGAGACTTAACATCTGAGGTCATCAGTCCCTTAGACTTAGAACTACTTAAACCTAACTAACCTAAGGACATCACACACATCCATGCCCAAGACAGGATTCGAACCTGCGGCCACAGCAGCCGCATGGTTCCGGACTGAAGCTCTTGGAACCGCTCCACCACAGCGGCCAGCTTCATGCAGTTCATGATCACGGCTTATTGGACATGCTTGCGAAGCCTCATTATCGAGACCTCTTCGCCATGTTGAATCTTGTTTTCCGTCGGCAAGATGTTGGTTAATATCATTTTTCTGATGATAGGTGTTTTCTTTGCTATAGAAGTTCTCATCTGATCCGTTAGTTTCCATGCTAGTTTTGTCTTGTGTTTTGACTCGGAATCGTTCCAGTTCTATTGTAAAATGTGTGTAGAAATTTGGAAATTCGGTGGTAAGTTCCTGTGGGACCAAACTGCTGAGGTCATCGGTCCGTAGGCTAACACACAACTTAACCTAACATAAACTAACTAACGCTAAGGAAAACACACACAGCCATGCCCGAGGGAGGACTCGAACCTCCGACGGGGGGGGGGGGGGGGGGGGGGGGGGAGCCGAGCGGACCGTGGCAACGTTCCCGACACCGCGTGGCTACCCCGCGCGCCTGTGTGTTGATGAAGTATATACAGGGTGTTACAAAAAGGTACGGCCAAACTTTCAGGAAACATTCCTCACACAGAAAGAAAGATAATATGTTATGTGTGTCCGGAAACGCTTACTTTCCGTGTTAGAGCTCATTTTATTACTTCTCTTCAAATCACATTAATCATAGAATGGAAACACACAGCAACAGAACGTACCAGCGTGACTTCAAAATGTTCAAAATGTCCTCCGTTAGCGAGGATACATGCATCCACCCTCCGTCGCACGGAATCCCTGATGCGCTGATGCACTCCTGGAGAATGGCGTATTGTATCACAGCCGTCCACAATACGAGCACGAAGAGTCTCTACATTTGGTACCGGGGTTGCGTAGATAAGAGCTTTCAAATGCCCCCATAAATGAAAGTCAGGATCGTTAGGTCAGGAGAGCGTGGAGGCCATGGAATTGGTCCGACTCTCCCAATCCATCGGTCACCGAATCTGTTGTTGAGAAGCGTACGAACACTTCGACTGAAATATGCAGGAGCTCCATCGTGCACTTTCAGAGTCTATATAAAAACTAAAAATATATGTACAAAAATACAACATAAAAAATTTAGTAAAACTTACAAATTCGCTTTATGTTGTACATCTTAAGCTCGGATTGTCCACTGTTTCTACTTTACTTCTGTTTTCGCAGTGCAGCACGACTTCTTCCTGTTTTCAAGCTTGATCTGTGTTCCGTGTATTGTGTCGTACTTGTAAAGGCACATGTTCTAGCAGCACAGGTAGAGTATCCCGTATGAAATCATGATAACGTGCTCCATTGAGCGTAGGTGGAAGAACATGGGGCCCACTCAAGACATCACCAACAATGCCTGCCCAAACGTTCACAGAAAATCTGTGTTGATGACGTGATTGCACAGTTGCGTGCAGATTCTCGTCAGCCTACACATGTTCATTGTGAAAATTTACAATTTGATCACGTTGGAATGAAGCCTGATCCGTAAAGAGAACATTTGCACTGAAATGAGGATTGACACATTGTTGGATGAACCATTCGCAGAAGTGTACCCGTGGAAGCCAATCAGCTGCTGATAGTGCCTGCACGCGCTGTACATGGTACGGAAACAATTGGTTCTCCCGTAGCACTCTCCATACAGTGACGCGATCAACGTTACCTTGTACAGCAGCAACTTCTCTGACGCTGGTTATTAGGGTTATCGTCAACTGCACGAAGAATTTCCTCGTCCATTGCAGGTGTCCTCGTCGTTCTAGGTCCTCCCCAGTCGCGAGTCATAGGCTGGAATGTTCCGTGCTCCCTAAGACGCCGATCAATTGCTTCGAACGTCTTCCTGTCGGGACACCTTCGTTCTGGAAATCTGTCTCGATACAAACGTGCCGCACCACGGCTATTGTCCCGTGCTAATCCGTACATCAAATGGGCATCTGCAAACTCCGCATTTGTAAACATTGCACTGACTGCAAAACCACGTTCGTGATGAACACTAACCTGTTGATGCTACGTACTGATGTGCTTGATGCTAGTACTGTAGATCAATGAGTCGCATGTCAACACAAGCACCGAAGTCAACATTACCTTTCTTCAATTTGGCCAACTGGCGGTGAATCGAGGAAGTACAGTACATACTGACGAAACTAAAATGAGCTCTAACATGGAAATTAAGTGTTTCCGGACACATGTCCACATAACATCTTTCTTTTATTTGTGTGTGGGGAATGTTTCCTGAAAGTTTGGCCGTACCTTTTTGTAACACCCTGTATACGGATGAGCGTATATAATCCTTGCAATCAAACTGGAATTTTTCTTGGTTTGCTATTGAGAATACAATCTGATTTCGTTGTGCTGCTTTCAGAGTCTATATAAAAACTAAAAAACCATGTGCAAAAATACAACATAAAAAATTAGTAAAACTTACAAATTCGCTTTATGTTGTACATCTTAAGATCGGATTGTCCAGTGTTTCTACTTTACTTCTGTTTTCGCAGTGCAGCACGACTTCTTCCTGTTTTCAAGCTTGATCTGTGTTCCGTTTTCGATGGGCTATCCGCTGGGCCATTTTGCCACTAAATCTGAGTGGAATGCGATACTGAGATTCCCTTGTTATTATATTCCAAACCGTCGCGCGTGAAAACAGGATTCTTCCGGGGCTCATATCTTCGGCTGTGTTGGTGATAGAAAAGTAGGTCAAGTGCTGTGGATAGCCCTCAGGCTAGGGACCGACCATATGTATGCCCAACAGAAGGGTCCTCTGGGTGCCACTAGGCTACAGTACAGGTTCAAAGCACGAATATTCCACACTTCTTCCTGCTTAGGCTAACAGAGCAAATCAGTTGGTTCTTTTCGCATTTCATGTGGTCTACGGTGTGCCTTAAGGGGCTTATGTAGGCACCATTAGACCATGGGTGGTTCTTTAGAAAACCCAGAAGCAAGGGCTTTTTACTTTTTTTGTACAAAAACCGAGCCACGGATTCCACGACTGCCGCAAACAGCTGCAGTTTTTACTTTATATTCCTAAGATCCCAATCTCGAACAACCTCGAAAATTTTCTTGAAACCTTTATCCGTTTCTGAGATACAGAGGTTCTATGTTACCGTATCTGTACACTTAAAATACAGACGTAAAATCCGATGCGAGGTGTAAACGTAGTTTATAAAGTGACGAAGCACGGAGAAGCCGTCCGCGGTGGCCGAGCGGTGTTAGGCGCTTCAGTCCGGAACTGCGAAACTGCTACGGTCGCAGGTTCGAATCCTGCCTCAGGCATGGATGTGTGTGATGTCCTTAGGTTAGTTAGGTTTAAGTAGTTCTAAAGTTCTAGGGGACTGATGACCTCAGATGTTAAGTCCCATAGTGCTCAGAGCCATTTGAACCATTTGAAGCACGGAGAAATGAAGGTTTCCTGGAAAACCATGTCGTACTATTTACGCACATGCAGAATTTTTGTAAGCTTAAAATCCGATCTGAGGTTGTAAGAGGTCCGAGCAGATGTAATTTCGATGTATTGCTCATGCGCTGCCTCTGATATGCAAGGTATAAGAGAATCGCTGACCAGAGAGCAGTGTTGACTGAGTAGGAACTGTGTAGCTGTAGCAGTAAGTTGTTGCTTGTCTGTGCTAGTCTGGAGTCTGCTCTGGTCTGGTATGGTGTATCGTGTTGGCTGGTGGGTCGCGGTGCAGCGATGCTGGAGCCTGAGTATTATTGTATAAGGTAAAAAGCAGCCTCGCGCATATCTAGTAATGTTATCTGAACTACCATGTAAATGTTTTAAAAATGTCCTAATAATAATCTTTGTCATATAAAGTAATTTTTTACAAGCATTCATTTTAATTTAAAGAATTTACTAATTTCTCCAATCCATGATCATTCCGATTGTTGCAAAAAAAAATATCAGTTGCTTCCTTTCATAAATGACAAATCTATCGGCCAGCAATGCACAGAGCTGTGCCGGAAAAATTTATTATAAGAGTATATATATTCGGCGAAGGTAAGAATTTTTCCTTTTTTTTATTCAGAATGATCTTACAGGGCCATGACGCAGCACTGCTGTCGTCCAAAATTTACCAGGTTACTGAATTTATTTTTTATTACGAGGTTTAGGAATTTTTCTGTCTCGAGCTTACATTAAATGAGAAAAGAAATTTGTGGGTGCATTAAATGGGAAACCAATTTTGTGTGGAGGTTAAATGTGAATGAATTTCTGTATGGAGGTTATAAATGGGAACCAATTTTGTTCTGAGGTTACACTAAAATTAGAATCACTATAATATTTATTTTATTATTTTTTGTGGGGGGGGTTACACTTGGCGACAACCGGCCAGGATCGTATTTCTTTGTGAATCTCTGAGAGGTAGTCAGATATCTGCTCTTATTTACTTACATGTAGTTTGCATCTGGCGCAACACATTTACTAATTTGTCACTCTTTCTTTCACAGATCATCGGCAATTTATTGCTCTTTGTTGTAACTGTATTTGCACCATTTTTGCTTTGTCTTTGTTTCTTTTTGTGCTTAACTTTGAGTTGTAAAAAATGCCGCGAAAAACTGTTAACAGTACATCGCGATGTGCAATGAGTGAAATAGCCGACTCGAATAATTTGACCGATAATACTTTGCGACACTCAGTGTAATAATGATAATCCCCTAATTACAGACAATCAGTGCGTACCGACTACTAATAATGATTTTAATGCTAATGATGAGCAAACAAATTCAATTGTGTCCTCTGTTAATTTAACGACAATTGATGACGCGGCACGTTCTGATACAATGAACGCTGCCCAGTTTGACACGCCTGATTTGCAAAATTTGTGTAGTGAGCAGATAATTGTTTCTAACGAAGGTGAACAATATTCACAAAACACGTCAGATTTATTTGATTCCGGTGTGGTGACCAACAGTGCACATCCGATTGGCAAGCCTTTTTGTGAATCGGAGAATGACCTAATGGTTACACAAAGCGTGACAAGTGCACATACACCATCACACAGCACAGAGAATACAGCGGCTAATTTTGACATGGATCAAGTTATGGCATTATTGCTACAATTTGGTGAAAATGTTAAACAACTACTTAATGAAAGTTTCAAACAGCGGAATGAAATAATAGATAACCATTTCAAACAACTTAATGAAAAACTAGACAATAATTATAAACAACTTAATGAAAGTTTCAAACAGTCGAACGAAAAACACGACGATCTTAATGAACAGAACAAACAACTTAGTGAACAGATAACAGCCGTTGCCGTGCAATGTCATGATACTAAAGAACAATTATGTGAGGATACTAAGACTTGTGTTGGGAACAGTAGTGAAAAAATTAGATCTGTTGCACAAGAATTAAGTAGTACACGTGTAGCCACAACGAAATTACTTAGAGATGAAATTAATGCAGTCACTGAACAATGTTCAGAAAACGCAACACAGATACGCGACGAGTTTAAATTAATGTCAGCAGAAGTTTCACGCACTCTGGATACTGAAGTCGATAAGAAATTTGAACAACAGCTCAGGCAAATTGACGAACGTATTAAAGTGACGGAGATGAAAAATGTTTCAGCCTTTAACACATCACAGCATACGCCACTTTGCGAACATTTGTCAGACTCACACAGCCAGTATAATTTAAGTAATTTACAGAGAGTACGTGAGTTAGATTCCGAACAGTCACAGACAAACAGATTCTCATACAATCCTGAACCTGCTCAGAACAGAGACGATAATTTTTATTACAAACACTTTATATCTGTTAGGAAATTTAAAGTGCTTAATAATGACAGTACACAGATTCACGCTTTGGACTGGATACGACAATTTGCTTTTGTATTTTCATCAGCTTGGACTGTAATGCAGAAACTAGAAATGGCCTGGATACAACAATTTGTTTTTGAATTTTCACCGGCATTGCCTGTAACGCAGAAACTGAAATTTATTTGCAGCGCGTAATAGACCTCAGGGGATTCATTACACTTCGATGAATATGTGCCATAGCGTGCACAGGGGCCCGAGCCGTAGTAGTGCTATTTCATCTTTAGTTTTCTGCACTGCTGCCTTCTCTTCTACTATCCTTTATATCTATCAAAACAGCTCTTCAACTATCGATCTATCTAGAATTAAGGACGTGTAAAGAAAACCTAATATGACAAGTTTTACCGAAAGTGGCAATTTTCATTAGACACTCCAGAACTATCAGCGTAATTTTAATGAAAGACAGAAGTGTAATCACTAGTATGTACAAAATTATCAGCAATCGTAGACACACTTTGGCAACAATAGAGACTTTTCCTTACAACAGCAACAAAACAAGCCGGTTAGCATACCTAACCAACAATGTAGTCTGCAAGGTCAACCGAGTTTTAATGTTTCGCCGCCTACACGTATAGCGTCGGCCACACCAAATAGTAACGCACAGCAACAAGGAAATCAGTAAGTACAGAAAACACACCATTCCAATTCCTATCGCAATGCACCGTATAGAAATGACTACCATTACAGACGTAAAAGTAATGAGCACAATTTTCAGCGTACGTTTAATAACAGTCGGTCTTACCTGCAGCAGAATCATTCACAACAACAAATTATGGATGAACCAGACAGTAGATATCATCCCGAACGTAATACGTCAGGACGAAATAACAGAACAGTACAAATAGTCGAAATGCCACAGCATCTTCCCGCAAATAATAGCACGTCAGATAGAATTTGACTAGATACAGTACAGGTTGCATCTTCCAGCAATGCAAACAATACTTTTGACACGCAGAATCTTGTTCACGAAAATGTTATTACTTTTGATGACATCCGAGACACTCTTTTGCAGGAAAGACCAGTTATTAAAAAAAAAAAAACATTTCACACCCTGTCATTGAAGTAAAGATTGGATCATCCAAATTTTCAGCAGTAATCGATTCTGGATCACCTATGTCAGTTATAAATGAGGAAACTTTCAACGAATGTAACAAAGAGAATACCTATCCTACGTTACCATTAGGCAAAACTAAAGTAAAAGGAGCAGTATCTGGTAAAGGAGTAGATGTAAAATTACAGACACATTTATCATTTTGTATTGCAGGTCATACATTTCACTCAAATTTTTGGACTGTTCCCTTATTGACAACAGACGTTATTTTAGGTACGAATTTTCTGGTACAACATGACGCAATTATTGACTTTCAAAACTCCTATTTAATGTTAAAGGATGAAAATGTACAACTGGCTTTAGAATTTCAGCACTCTTTATCTGCAGAAGAACAAACAATAAATCCTACAGAGGTCATTTCCGCATCACGTAACATAGACTGTCATTCCACATTGTTCACAGATACGTACGTACACAACTATAATACTCCAGACGAAGCCGACTATGACGTTACACAGATGATTTCTGATAAAGTTAAACAGAGCAGTGCAAATACAGACGACGACGCACGCAACTACGCAAAATTCTTTTACAGCAAGCTCCAGTTTTTGACAACGTCCCTGGTACTATGTCCGGTTTTATGTATGAATTTCAAGTTTAACAGCACGACACATTTAAAGCCAAACATAATCCCATTCCGTATATTCACAGAGAACAAGTTAAGGAAGAAGTGCAAGCTATGCTTGACCAAGGAATTATTGAACCGGCAGTTAGTCCGTACATAAACCCACTCCATATTGTTAAGAAAAAGGATGGTTCACTTCGCCTCGTACTTGACTCGCGCCACATCAATGGCATTATTATTAATGAAACAGATCGCCCTCAAACACTGGAAGAACTTCTACAGAAATTTCATGATACTGTTATTTATTCCACATTAGATTTGAAATCGGGATTTTGGCAAATTCAGCTCCGTCAGGACTGCAGAAAGTACATGGCTTTTCTCTGTTTTGGTGACTGTTATCAATTTTGTAAATTACCGTTCGGTTTAACTATTTCTTCAGCAGCATTTATTCGCGGTTTGAATACTATACTTCCGACAGAACTAAAAGACGGAATCACAACGTATGTAGACGACATTCTTATTGCAGAAGCTAATTGGTCGGAACACAATCTGATTCTTGAACAACTGTTACGAACTTTTCGTGCACAAGGACTCACAGTTAATCTCAGTAAATCGCACTTTGGCAAAACTTCTATAAAATTCTTGGGCATGAAATTTCAGCAGAATGCATTGCGCCTGACCCTGAAAAACTTCAAGCTTTACGTGACATTACTGTTCCTACGACGAAGAAACAACTACGCAGTTTAATTAACTTTTTTCGTAAATTTATTCATTACTCTGCTTTAGACACCCCTAGATTATGTCAATTGACGGGTAAAAACACTATTTGGTCCTGGGATAGCCAAGCACAGTCTGAATATGTCAATCTGAAACAAGCTTTGTTGAATGCACCACTTTTATCACATCCAGATCTTACTAGAAATTTTTCCATTGCCACCGACAGTTCTAACACCGCTTTAGGCGTACACATTTTTCAGGAAATTGAAGAAGATGGTTCCACAGTAATTAAAAACATCGCCTTTGCTAGTCGCATTCTGTCACCTGCTGAACGCAATTATTCTGTTACAGAACTTGAAACATCATGTGTTGTATGGGCATTTACGAGATTTAGGCATTTTCTTTATGGAAGACACACTACCGTTTACACAGATCATAGAGCTATACAGTTTTTACTTTCCGCTAAATTTACACATGACAGATTAAGCAGATGGAAACTTTATTTACAGGAATTTAATTTTACAATTGTTCACATTCCCGGTACACAAAATATTGTAGCAGACGCACTATCCCGTTCTCTCAGCAACAATCAGCAAGACATCGCAACCAACTTCTGCAAAGCAAATTTCAGCGTCATGTATATTCAACAAGTTGCATTTGAAAATTTCATTTCCTATTCATTTTACGAGACATAGCACAAGAGCAGAGTAAAGACAACGTATGGAAAGAAATTAAACACCTCTGGCAAGATAGGAATAATGTTACCATCAGAAACCATTATACTGTACGCAATAACATTCTGTTTCGCCGCTCTCACCCTGACAGCAACAACTGGTTACTATGTATTCCTGACGAGGTTGTTAACAAATTAATTTGTTATACTCATTGAAGTTACGCACATTACGGAGCCAGAAAATGTTTTCTTATACTGAGACAGAACTGTTATTTTGCCAACATGGAGAAACGTATTCGACGAGTTTTAGCGTCATGTGAAATCTGCCAGAAAGCTAAGTCAGATACGACTTCACATCTTCCTCCATTACATCCCATTGTACCTGTTAAATTGAGACATATGGCCGCTGTAGATAGTTTTGGTCCGATTCCCAGAACTAATAGAGGTTTTTGCTACATCTTTGTCGCTGTTGAACTCACTTCGAAATTTGTTACCTTCACTCCATTACGCAAAGCTACTGCTAAATCTGTTTCGAAAGCATTTATAAAACATTTTCTATTCCATGTAGGGCATGTATTGAAAGTAATTTCCGACAATGGATCACAGTTTCGATCTACTATATGGACACGTATGCTACGAGCTAGAAACATTTCTCCGATCTATATATCCAGGTACCACGCTTCTTCGAACCCTTGTGAACGACTAATGAAAGAGATTGGTAAACTGTGTAGAATATACTGCCATAAAAGACATATTGATTGGGACACACACATTCTCTCATTCCAGGATGTAATTAATTCCATACCAAATTAATCTACTATGCTATCTCCGACTGTTATACTGAAAAATGTTGAACCACCTAACAAAATTAAAGAATTAGTATCCTTTCCTACATCTCGTCGACTACGACACCATGAAATAATTGACATTGCGCTGAACAACATCAAATGTGCCGCAGAGCGCCGGAGAAGACAGCAAAACAGGTTTGTACACGCCGTGACAGAAGATATTGGACAGAAGATATAAGTACGTACACACTATTTATCCAACAGAGGAAAGAATAGATGCAGTAAATTTGAGCTTCTATACGCAGGTCCATATCGAATTCGCAGCATTCCTCACCCCAATGTAGTACACGTCGAAACTCTGAGAACCAGAAAAAGTAAAGGCAATCACCATGTCTCCAATATTAAACCCTTTATTGAATGAACATATTTTATGATTTATCACACTGTAATGCCATTTTCTGATTTTTATATGACCAATGATGCAATTATATTTATGTGACTACATACTGATGATTATCATATTTTTTCTTGGCAAGTGCCTGGCAAGGTAAGCTTAGCAGGTCGCTTTTCTTGTCGTTACACATCAGACTGTGCACATTTTTTCAGATAAACTTACATATTTTATGACCAATTATGCAATTCTATCTAGTGACATATTAATTTTATCAAATTCTTTCTCCATTAAAGTCTTCAACTGTCGCCTCAATCAACTACACAACATACAAGCTGAACAAAAAGAAAGTCATTTCTTGTCGTTATATATCAGACCGTGCACATTTTCCATTTTTCGTGTATGTATGATTGTTTTCCTGTTTTGTTTGTATGCACTACGAAATCTTTAAGATATAACAAACACCAGTTGACTTTGACATTTTGCCTTATGATATCTCAACATCGTGACTATTTTACATTTTTTTTTTTTTTTGCTACTACATTATGATACTCTGTGTACATTTTTGCAGCTGAACACTGTCTATGTTTTTGACGTAATACGTTTTCAGTCGTGCTATGCTGTATGCTTAATTATATCACTAGAAACCAGTTTTTATTTAATGGGTATATGATTTAAATGCAAGATATTAATTCTTATTCATCATTTTCAGAAAGCAATAATGGGTAAAAGAAATAAATTAAACAAACCACAGTGGATTAGTATGAAATGGGAATTTCACCTTCGGAATGAACGAAAGAAGATGCAATACCTCGTCATGAAGAGTAAATGGATCAAAATTAACAAACATTAACAAGAATATACTATACACATCGTATGATAGCAGTCTTAACTAATTATTTTGCTTTCAGAATACGAGACGATTGATGCAGGCTGTCAGACAGAACTACACATCTTAGTTTTAGTGATGAAATATGCTAGAAATAAGAAACTCTATACTATGAATAGTTGAATAAAGTAAATGGTGATATGAATAATGAAGTGTCTTTCTTGCAGATGATAATGAATGGTGATGAATAGTTATATGAAGAATATGGTAATATGAATAATGAAGTTTTTCTTTGCAGGTGATGATAGTAATGAAGTTATGGTGATATGAATAATGAAGTTTTTCTTTGCAGGTGATGATAGTGATGAATTTTATATGGCCACTTAACGCACCACTTTTAAGTTTTTCTTTGTAGATGAGAATAATGATGAAGTTTATATATTTACTGTTAGTTAAGAAATGCTATGTAGTTATTTAAGTATTTGTTGCAGTTCGTTTTGACAGTATGTCTTATATCGCATGGTATAATGGCTGAATGTTTTGGAAGGAAAGCTAGAGTACATACATATTGAGTACACGTTTCATTACCTGTTAATTCGAAGTTCACTACTTTTCAGCATAATATGCGTTTCTTCTTTCAGCTTAATAATCCATTTGCATTTTTTTACCCATTTGTGTGTGTCATTCATGAATGTGACCACATACACTCTACTTGTTTCATAACCTTGCTATAGCTGACTCATGACGAATGACATTACTAATCCTTATTTGCAGCAATAAGTCAAAAGCAAATATTTTCATGCCCCAGCAATTAATTATCGATCCCAAAGCAATGCATTGGTAGCAAAAAAAAAAAAAAAAGTGTATTACCAGTCCCAAATAATGCTACCAGTTTAAGAGAGTTCTGAGTAATACTGTATGATGTTTTCTAACCACAGACCTTGAGTAATAGTTACAGTGTGTTACATTTTAAATATGTCCTATGTCACTTGAATGATTAGTTCTGAGTAATACTGAATGATGTTTTGTAATAATGCATAAATACTATGCCAATAATTTCTGTAAATAATATTTTTCTTATACTCTATAAATGCTATGCCAATAATTAACTCTCATTTCGAATGATGACTTCTGAATAATATTGAATAATGTTTTATAAAACTATATGAATACTTTGTAACTGGCCAATGAGTGCCAATAATTACCGCAATCAGATAAGTTATGAATAGTGTTTTGTAATATTCAATACTAGTAACTCGCCAATGAATGCCACAGTTCCTTGTATTCTAAATTTCTCTTATGTCACTTACATGATATCATATATGAATACCAGTATCTTGATGCTACACCCATTAGCTCCTGTTTTGAATGATGACTTCTGAATAATGCATAAGAAATGGTTTATAACTGGCCAATGAGTGCCAATTAATTACCGCAATCAGATGAGTTATGAATAGTGTTTTGTAATATTCAATACTTGCTATATGTTTAGTAACTGGCCAATGAATGCCACTGTTTCTTATATTTTAAATTTGTCTTATGTCACTTACATGCTATTATATATGAATACCAGTAGCTTGATGCTACACTCATTAGCTCCTGTTTTGAATGATGACTTCTGATGGTCTGTAACTGGCCAATGAGTGCCAATGATTACTATAACTAGATGAATTATGTAAATGGTATGCCATTAATTAACTCTTGCTTTGAATGATCACTTTTGAATAATGCATAAAAATGGTTTGTAACTGGCCAATGTTCACGGTAATCAGATGACTTATGAATAATATTCTGTAATACTTTATACATAGTACAGAAATGTTTAGTAACTAGGCAATGAGTGCTACCAATTACTCAAATCGGTTGATAGACTAGTGTAATTCTCAATGATGACTAGCATAAGACTTAATGTCCTTCACCTTCTGACCCAGTTACCAGAAATTAATGCAATACCCGTTTGTCCTGTCCATCCTCATGATCATGGAGCACTATACTTGGTTTTTGCACTAATTCTACGTTGGTGAAAGAGTATGAATTCTGCAAGAGTGTGGTGTTGACACATCATGCTGTCCACCACCTTGAACAATGGAGATGTTATTATGGTCCCACTATTTGGTGTACCTAATGTACTACCAAATGATAACATTGAATATTAATACGACATTTCAGTGTCTTGGCAACACTGATTAATACTTCAGGGAAGAGAACTTCAGATTGTCTCACTTGGTGTTGTGCTTCTGTAGAGAGATATGGACTATCAGTGCAGCTTCGTGCAACCTACTGTGCTACAACCATGATGCAATCCTTCCCTTTCCTATCCTAGTTCTTGTAAAATGGTAAAAATATGTACAGTGCGTGCGCACTTTATGTCATTTGTTAATATGTTTTGTACTCATTGCGTATACATTTTGTAATTTCTTGATATGTTCTGTACTCAGTGCATGTGCACTCTATTTCATTTTATGTTCTGCACTTATATATATGTATATACTCTGTGACTGTAAACTTAGTTAATTAAGAAAAATTTGTTGCTCATGGCAAGTCCAATTGACTCAGCATCGCTGCCAAATTTTTGCCACCCCCAGTGGAGGGTTATGTAAGAGGTCCGAGCAGATGTAATTTTGATGTATTGCTCATGCGCTGCCTGCGATATGCAAGGTATAAGAGAATCGCTGACCAGAGAGCAGTGTTGACTGAGTAGGAACTGTGTAGCTGTAGCAGTAAGTTGTTGCTTGTCTGTGCTAGTCTGGAGTCTGCTCTGGTCTGGTATGGTGTATCGTGTTGGCTGGTGGGTCGCGGTGCAACGATGCCGGAGCCTGAGTATTATTGTATAAGGTGAAAAGCAGCCTCGCACATATCTAGTAATGTTATCTGAACTACCATGCAAATGTTTTAAAAATGTCCTAATAATAATCTTTGTCATATAAAGTAATTTTTTTACAAGCATTCATTTCAATTTAAAGAATTTACTAATTTCTCCAATCCATGATCATTCCGATTGTTGCAAAAGAAAAATCAGTTGCTTCCTTTCATAAATGACAAATCTATCGGCCAGCATTGCACAGAGCTGTGCCGGAAAAATTTATTGTAAGAGCAGATATGTTCGGCGAAGGTAAGAATTTTTCCTTTTTTTATTCAGAATGACCTTACAGGGCCATGACGCAGCACTGCTGTCGTCCAAAATTTACCAGGTTACTGAATTTATTTTTTATTATGAGGCTTAGGAATTTTTCTGTCTCGAGCTTACATTAAATGAGAAAAGAATTTTGTGGGCACATTAAATGGGAAACAAATTTTGTGTGGAGGTTAAATGTGAATGAATTTCTGTAGGGAGGTTATAAATGGGAACCAATTTTGTTCTGAGGTTACACTAAAATTAGAATCACTATCTATAATATTTATTTTATTATTTTTTGTGGGGAGGTTACAAGGTGTAAAATTTGATCCACAATGTGCTTCTTATATGAGTGACATATCTTGCTATGGTAGGAACAAGATGGGAGCTAGCGGAAGAATGCTCCTGTTAGAGAAAAAAAAGGTGAATATGCATCTGTTTAAAAGACTCTGACATGACAGAAAAGTGGGGTACCAGCTATCTGATTCTACCTTTCTCATCATCTTTTAAGATTTTCCCAAAAAAAATTTACATGTGAAAATATTCCCGTTTTTTTTATTTGCAGGTAGAAGTAGGCAATAGTAGTGGGAAATAGATGAAAAGACAATAAATACTGGACAATAGTAGACAGTGGCAGTGGCATAGAAAAAGCGAAGGAGACAATGGCAGTCTCAGAGAAAGAGAGAGCAGTGGAACGTAGTTGACAGAGACAGAATAGTGCTGGGAAAAGAGTGAAGGAGACAGCACCAGTAGGAGAAGAATAAAGAGAAGGTGAAAGTGAAGTAGATGAGAGCCAATTATATTTCTGGGATTTTATTTTAAAGTGCTGAGAATGGTGAAATGCAGTAGCGGGCATCGCACTTTTCAGTCAGTGTATTTTAAACAGATTTGTGTTTTTGGTGCTTCGATAGGAGCTTTTTCCGCTTGTCAGCTTTATTCCATTTTATTATCTTGGCGCTTTGTGACAGCCAGGGCACATATACACTATTTGCATTACTAAAATACAGTAAAAACAACTATTCTTCGATTTCATTGCAGCTCGAAAATTGGATGTTTCTACAAAAACAACCCATGTCAAACATTTTCACAAAGAAGCAAAGCAGTCGCTGTCGTTTCATTTCGTAAGGTGTTTAAAACTCTAAGCCAATCTTCAGCTTCACAACTGCTTTATTCCGTAAATGCTTGAATAGTCCTCTAAAGAAATCTATGGTTAGTTTCCTCCTCAGGTGTCTGAAACAGACGTGAGCTACACCTCTCGTATCATGAAGGACATTTCATTTTAAACTCTGGACTTCCTTTATTCTTCAGTATTTGTCGACCCCGACCGCTAGAATGGTCTTCCGTCCATTACTATCAATCGCTGATGATGTATTGACGGAAGCTGTGTACTGTATGTAACAGTCTGTCGATGTTTATTGAAAATATGAGTAAATATTCCTAAGTCTGGTACTCAGCGTTTAGGAAATCGTCTGCCTTATTGTCTACCAGCAGCAGTTTCTACATTTCCATTGTGATGCCCACACACTGATACAATCTCAACATACTCAGCATTTATAAGTAGGTGCGAGATACTTAAACGATGGACAGTCAATCACAATAACAGTTACAGCTGAAAAATTCTGTTATGTAAACTAAAGCACAACATCACAACTTGGACTTTAAAACGAAAATGAAATAGATAAATAAGCCGATAGCAGCTGCACTACCAACACACGAAATGAAAAATTATATACGTAACCAGCTATATGTCTATAACCAATTAAGGTTATATACATGTTATATAGAAAGTTTTATTCGAATTAGTCTATATTACCATCTCCTAAAACACTTACTATTGCACCTAAAACACCCCTATATGATTTAGTGTTAATAATAGTAACATTTTCTGCTAGCCGTTATGCTTGGTTAAGTGCCACACGTTGACCTTTAGGGGCAGAGGGGAGGGGGGGAGAAACTTGCGGTGGCAAAAATGCCTGTCCCTACCTCCACCAAAACCCAGAATACCGTGCCATGGAAATTCCCACTGGGCAGCTGTTTGAGAACGATCATTACCTTATATGCCAACAATCTGTTGAAATTATGAAGATAGTCCCTTATACATTTTAAGATAACGTCGACGTATTTATCATATGAGAATTGCCCACAAAGTAATGCATGGCATTTTTTTCTTCAACATTTCTTTATTGAACATAATGAGAATTACACACATGAAAGAATGGTGTCTTATCTACACACCCTACTTTTTCACGAAATCTATGGCCTTCCTCGAGTGCGAAACAAGGGAGTGTATGCCCTGTCCATACCAATCCTTGTCCTGGTGGCGAAGCCAGTGCTTCACAGTGTGAATCACCTCCTCATCGTCCTCAAAATGTCTTCCACGAATGGCATCCTTTAATGCAACAAATCAAGACAAATGTTTTTTCTGCACGATTTGTGATCCACTGTTAGACACCGGAGGACCCATATTGCACACACTTTTGAATATCCAAGAGTGCTGATAACTGAATCAACACTTCCTTTGCTGATTGACAGCTGCAGCGCCAACTGCTGAGTTGCAATGCACCTGTCCTCGCCAATGAGATCATGACCTCGCTACGACATGTCATGTGCGACAGACATGGATGGTCTCCCCGACCGCTGCAAATCGTGGAGCTCCGCCGAACCACCTTCTGATGACCTCACCCTCTGTGCCCAGTGAGTAACTGTACTTCTTTAGATAGCAGATGCTCCATAGACTTTGCACAAACCTTTGTGAATATTCTCCACAGTTACTTTCTCTGCAGTGAGAAATTCAATGACGGCACGTTGCTTGTGTCGCACATCACCTGCAGACGCCATTTTGAAACTGTTCTGCAGCTACGCTATCTGTCGGAAGTGACGGAAACTTGGCGCGCTCACTCAGGAGACTTCCAATTATACATACGTAACGTTTCGCATTCGTAGCATTGTTTCCGGCTGAGAAAAATAATGCGGTGCATTACTTTCTGGGCAACCCTCGTACAAAGATGTTTCTCAATGTGCAATATTCCTAACAGCAGAAACACTATGAGGACATTAGACAGTCTGCAGAAGCAAATTTACATTCCGAAAATATGACTAAGAGTCACCTGTTCACGCACATCCAGAGCGACCTCGTGCCATTCAAGTTTTCTGTCAGTGTCCAGTGCTGGTATCAAGAAAGAAAACACGTGAGAACCCATTTCCCTACCCGAGAGGCATAATGCGTGGCTGTGCTGTGCCACTCAATCCGGAGGTAGTCTTTCAAACCTTGGCGTTGAAAACAGTTATCGTCACGTGTGTTTGGTCACTGGAGCGACGAGCGATAGTGGCGAACAGTTCCTAACCTCCAGACTACGTGTCATTCTACTGGGTGAAATTCCTAACCCACGCACTCATCAGTCACATGCACGCAAAAGATACAGTTAATACACAACACTTATTGCAGTTCGCGAAGTACACGTGTTATTGTCCACTGAGGTGAGAAAAGTCGTGGGATATCTACTAATGTCCTGTCGGGCCCACTTTTAGCCGACGTATTGCAGCAACTCCAGGTGGCGTGGACTCAACAAATACTGAGTAATGTTGCTTCCATAGTCGTTCATAAGTACGAAAGCGTTACCAGTGCAGGATGGTGTGCACGAACTGACTTCTCTATTATGTCCCTTAAATGCTCGATGAGATTCATGTCGGGCGATCTGGGTGGCCATATCATACACTCGAATTGTCCAGAATGTTCTTCAAACCAATCACGAATGATTGTGACCCAGTGACGCGCCGCATTATCATTCATAAAAATTCCATCGTTGTTTGGGAACATGAAGTCCATGAATAGCTGCATACGATCCCCAAGTATACGAATATACACATTTCCAGTCAACGCTCGGCGCAGTTGACCCAAAAGACCCAGCCCAATTTCATGTAAACACGGTTCACACTATAATGGAGCCACTGTCAGCTTTCGCAATGCCTTGTTGACAACTTGGGTCCATGGCTTTAGCGGGGTTGCGCCATCTTCGAACCCTACATCTAGTCTTACCAACTCAAATCGGGACTCTTCTGACCAGGCCATGAAAATACAAAGTACAGTCACCAACAAACTTTACATACTCACATACACCTTTACCTTTAACCCAAATGAAAACAAATGAAAATGTATCATTAAGTTCAATACTAAAATTAAGTCTACAACACACGGCAATGGTTGGCTCACAGTAGCTGTTGTACGTGGTGGTAGTGGTGTACCTAGTGTTGGTGGTCTTGAAAGTTTTGTTGATAGAGACATTATTGCCTGTCGCACCTACCATGTAGCTGAACTTGCTAATAAAGACTTTGGTAAATCGGCTTATACCTCGCCATCTGCACTGTCGTTGTATACTCGTAGTAAGAGAAAAATATCTGTAATTGAGTCTGTTTTCATTTGGGTTAAAGGTAAAGGTGTATGTGAATATGTAAAGTTTGTTGGTGACTGTACTTTGTATTTTCATAAATTTTCGACGTGCGAGACAGACAGTCTATAAAACCATCGAGAACATAGAGTTTGCTACAACAGCAGGCGATAAGAAGAACCGTATACCAGTCAAGAGTGTCGCTGCTACCGCACTTGTCGACGGACCCTGTGTTTTCTGTGGTTGTAGACTTAATTTTAGTATTTACCTTAATGATACATTTTCACACGGCAATGGTTGACTCACTGTAGCTGTTGTACGTGGTGGTAGTGGTGTACCTAGTGTTGGTGGTCTTGAAAGTTTTGTTAATAGAGACATTATTGTCTATCGCACCTACCATGTAGCTGAACCTGCTAATAAAGACTTTGGTAAATTGGCTTATACCTCGCCATTTCTGTGGTTGTAGACTTAATTTTAGTATTGACCTTAATGATACATTTTCACACGGCAATGGTTGACTCACAGTAGCTGTTGTAAGTGGTGGTAGTGGTGTACCTAGTGTTGGTGGTCTTGAAAGTTTTGTTGATAGAGACATTATTGTCTATCGCACCTACCATGTAGCTGAACCTGCTAATAAAGACTTTGGTAAATCGGCTTATACCTCGCCATTTCTGTGGTTGTAGACTTAATTTTAGTATTGACCTTAATGATACATTTTCACACGGCAATGGTTGGCTCACAGTAGCTGTTGTACGTGGTGGTAGTGGTGTACCTAGTGTTGGTGGTCTTGAAAGTTTTGTTGATAGAGACATTATTGTCTATCGCACCTACCATGTAGCTGAACCTGCTAATAAAAACTGTGGTAAATCGGCTTATACCTCGCCATTTCTGTGGTTGTAGACTTAATTTTAGTATTGACCTTAATGATACATTTTCACACGGCAATGGTTGGCTCACAGTAGCTGTTGTACGTGGTGGTAGTGGTGTACCTAGTGTTGGTGGTCTTGAAAGTTTTGTTGATAGAGACATTATTGTCTATCGCACCTACCATGTAGCTGAACCTGCTAATAAAGACCTTGGTAAATCGGCTTATACCTCGCCATTTCTGTGGTTGTAGACTTAATTTTAGTATTGACGTTAATGATACCTTTTCACACGGCAATGGTTGGCTCACAGTAGCTGTTGTACGTGGTGGTAGTGGTGTACCTAGTGTTGGTGGTCTTGAAAGTTTTGTTGATAGAGACATTATTGTCTATCGCACCTACCATGTAGCTGAACCTGCTAATAAAGACTTTGGTAAATCGGCTTATACCTCGCCATTTCTGTGGTTGTAGACTTAATTTTAGTATTGACCTTAATGATACATTTTCACACGGCAATGGTTGGCTCACAGTAGCTGTTGTACGTGGTGGTAGTGGTGTACCTAGTGTTGGTGGTCTTGAAAGTTTTGTTGATAGAGACATTATTGTCTATCGCACCTACCATGTAGCTGAACCTGCTAATAAAGACTTTGGTAAATCGGCTTATACCTCGCCATTTCTGTGGTTGTAGACTTAATTTTAGTATTGACCTTAATGATACATTTTCACACGGCAATGGTTGGCTCACAGTAGCTGTTGTACGTGGTGGTAGTGGTGTACCTAGTGTTGGTGGTCTTGAAAGTTTTGTTGATAGAGACATTATTGTCTATCGCACCTACCATGTAGCTGAACCTGCTAATAAAGACTTTGGGAAATCGGCTTATACCTCGCCATTTCTGTGGTTGTAGACTTAATTTTAGTATTTACCTTAATGATACATTTTCACACGGCAATGGTTGGCTCACAGTAGCTGTTATACGTGGTGGTAATGGTGTACCTAGTGTTGGTGGTCTTGAAAGTTTTGTTGATAGAGACATTATTGTCTATCGCACCTACCATGTAGCTGAACCTGCTAATAAAGACTTTGGTAAATCGGCTTATACCTCGCCATTTCTGTGGTTGTAGACTTAATTTTAGTATTGACCTTAATGATACATTTTCACACGGCAATGGTTGGCTCACAGTAGCTGTTGTACGTGGTGGTAGTGGTGTACCTAGTGTTGGTGGTCTTGAAAGTTTTGTTGATAGAGACATTATTGTCTATCGCACCTACCATGTAGCTGAACCTGCTAATAAAGACTTTGGTAAATCGGCTTATACCTCGCCATTTCTGTGGTTGTAGACTTAATTTTAGTATTGACCTTAATGATACATTTTCACACGGCAATGGTTGGCTCACAGTAGCTGTTGTACGTGGTGGTAGTGGTGTACCTAGTGTTGGTGGTCTTGAAAGTTTTGTTGATAGAGACATTATTGTCTATCGCACCTACCATGTAGCTGAACCTGCTAATAAAGACTTTGGTAAATCGGCTTATACCTCGCCATTTCTGTGGTTGTAGACTTAATTTTAGTATTGACCTTAATGATACATTTTCACACGGCAATGGTTGGCTCACCGTAGCTGTTGTACGTGGTGGTAGTGGTGTACCTGGTGTTGGTGGTCTTGAAAGTTTTGTTGATAGAGACATTATTGCCTATCGCACCTACCATGTAGCTGAACCTGCTAATAAAGACTTTGGTAAATCGGCTTATACCTCGCCATTTCTGTGGTTGTAGACTTAATTTTAGTATTGACCTTAATGATACATTTTCACACGGCAATGGTTGGCTCACAGTAGCTGTTGTATGTGGTGGTAGTGGTGTACCTAGTGTTGGTGGTCTTGAAAGTTTTGTTGATAGAGACATTATTGTCTATCGCACCTACCATGTAGCTGAACCTGCTATAAAGACTTTGGTAAATCGGCTTATACCTCGCCATTTCTGTGGTTGTAGACTTAATTTTAGTATTGACCTTAATGATACATTTTCACACGGCAATGGTTGGCTCACAGTAGCTGTTGTACGTGGTGGTAGTGGTGTACCTGGTGTTGGTGGTCTTGAAAGTTTTGTTGATAGAGACATTATTGCCTATCGCACCTACCATGTAGCTGAACCTGCTAATAAAGACTTTGGTAAATCGGCTTATACCTCGCCATTTCTGTGGTTGTAGACTTAATTTTAGTATTGACCTTAATGATACATTTTCACACGGCAATGGTTGGCTCACAGTAGCTGTTGTACGTGGTGGTAGTGGTGTACCTAGTGTTGGTGGTCTTGAAAGTTTTGTTGATAGAGACATTATTGTCTATCGCACCTACCATGTAGCTGAACCTGCTATAAAGACTTTGGTAAATCGGCTTATACCTCGCCATTTCTGTGGTTGTAGACTTAATTTTAGTATTGACCTTAATGATACATTTTCACACGGCAATGGTTGGCTCACAGTAGCTGTTGTACGTGGTGGTAGTGGTGTACCTAGTGTTGGTGGTCTTGAAAGTTTTGTTGATAGAGACATTATTGTCTATCGCACCTACCATGTAGCTGAACCTGCTAATAAAGACTTTGGTAAATCGGCTTATACCTCGCCATTTCTGTGGTTGTAGACTTAATTTTAGTATTGACCTTAATGATACATTTTCACACGGCAATGGTTGGCTCACAGTAGCTGTTGTACGTGGTGGTAGTGGTGTACCTAGTGTTGGTGGTCTTGAAAGTTTTGTTGATAGAGACATTATTGCCTATCGCACCTACCATGTAGCTGAACCTGCTAATAAAGACTTTGGTAAATCGGCTTATACCTCGCCATTTCTGTGGTTGTAGACTTAATTTTAGTATTGACCTTAATGATACATTTTCACACGGCAATGGTTGGCTCACAGTAGCTGTTGTACGTGGTGGTAGTGGTGTACCTAGTGTTGGTGGTCTTGAAAGTTTTGTTGATAGAGACATTATTGTCTATCGCACCTACCATGTAGCTGAACCTGCTAATAAAGACTTTGGTAAATCGGCTTATACCTCGCCATTTCTGTGGTTGTAGACTTAATTTTAGTATTGACCTTAATGATACATTTTCACACGGCAATGGTTGGCTCACAGTAGCTGTTGTACGTGGTGGTAGTGGTGTACCTAGTGTTGGTGGTCTTGAAAGTTTTGTTGATAGAGACATTATTGCCTATCGCACCTACCATGTAGTCACGAGCCCAGGAGAGGCGCTGCAGGCGAAGTCGTGCTGTTAGCAAAGGCACCAGTGTTGGTCGTCTGCTGCCATAGCTGCACTGCCCCAACGGAGACGTTCATCGTGCATCCCAGACTGATTTCTGTGGTTATTTCACGCGGTGTTGCTTGTCTGTTATCACTGAATTCTCTACGCAAACGCCGCTGTTCTCGGTCGTTAAGTGAAGGCCGTCGGCCAGTGCGTTGTCCGTCGTGAGAGGTGATGCGTGAAATTTTAGTATGTTCAGCACACTTTTGACAATGTGGATGGCAGAATACTCAATTCCGTAATCATTTCTGAAATGGAGTGTCCCAAGCATCTAGTTCCAACTACCATTTCCCGTTCAATATCTGTTGGCTCCCATCGTGCAGTAACCTTTCACATGAATCACCTGAATACAAATGACAGCTCCGTCTATGCGTTGCCCTTTTATACATTGCGTACGTGACACTATCGCCATCTGCATATATGCAAATCACTATCCCATGAGTTTTGTGACCTCGGTGTATGTTAAGAAAGAAAATATTACCAATTGCGCGACTGAAGCACCCGTCTCTATCTCGCAGCCACCAATGCCATACTAATCAAATTTCATGACATCAAGTGCTGCGATTGACATCTACCCGTATTTAGTTGTTCGATTTACAAAATCTAGCCAGCATCGGCAGATTCCCAAATCCACAAATCCTGTGGGTATTGCTGGTTGAGGCATGCGCGTTCACGAATTCATTTTTTGTTTGACGTAACTTTGTAAATAACGCAGAAAAACATTGGAAATTACTTGTCTATTATTCTTGAGTGCAGAAACGCACACCTTGCATCTGGTTTCGCCAGTATTACCAGCATATTATTTAATGTGTTCGGCAAATTGGACAGAGAAGCAGTACTGCCATATCTCACTGAGGAACTTGAAACTTTCATCTCTTGATAGGAGCATGTAGAGGAACTACGGATCAAGTTTAAGAGAATAATTGTCCATGCATTGGGTAGATATGTACCCAGTAGAAGAGTTCATCACGGGAGGCACTCTCCATCCAGTCACTATAAAAGGAACAGAATCTACTGGATAATAGGTATAAAACAAGGTATAGATAGAGACGCTGAATGAAACGCTTGCGCGTCAGTAGAACAATGCGTGAAGCCTTCAGTGTCTATCATAGCAGAATATTGACAAAAGATGTTTTGCAAAACCCAAAGAAATTTTGGTCGTATGTAAAGGCAGTTAGTGCACCCAAGTTAGCGCTCAGTCACCCATGGACGAGTCAGGAAGCGAAGTTGAGTATAGTAAATAAAAAGCAGAAATGCTTAACTCTTTTTTCAAGAGATCCTTTACGACGAGAGACTCAGTGAATATTGTCCTGATTAAATTCTCGTGCAACTGAAAAAATAGTGAAATAGATATTAATGTCAGAGGTTGTGTTAGTCATTCTGTAACCTGTAATGTAAGATAGATCCCTCGAACAAAAATCCGTGCACAAGAATTGGAAGAAACATAGGTCATGACACCCGTCTACGAGAAGGATAGCAGAAGTGATGAAGAAAACTACCATGTACTATCCTTGACATTCATTTGTTATAGAACCTTATAACATTTTCTGAGCTCAAATATAATGTGGTGTCTCGAACAAAATGATCTCCTCCATACCAACTACCACGAATTTCGAAAACATCGATGATGTGAAAACTAAGTCAAATTTTACTATCATGATGTGCTGAAAGCTATGAATCAAGGCAGTTAAGTAGATGCAGTGTTTCTCAATTTTCGAAGAGCATTTGACTCAGTACCACACCTACGCTAATTACCAAAAGTACGAACGTATGAGATATCAAGTGAAATTTGTGACTGGACTGAGGATTTTTTGGTAGGAAAGACGCAGCAAGTTGTCTTGGAAGGAGAGTCATCGACACATGTAGACGTCACAGCTGGAACGGTAAACTCTTACAAATACCTGAGCGCAGCACTCTATAGGGACTTGAAATAGAAGGATCACTCTAGTTCAGTCGTGAGTAAAGCAGTAGCAGACTTCAGTGTACTGGTAGAATACCAGAAAAAATGCAGTCATTCCAGAAAGGAGATTGCTTACAGATCACTCGTGGGACCCACCCTAGAACATTGCTCAAGTATGTGGGACAACTACCGGACACGAGATATTGAACGTATACAGAGAAAGGAAGCACGATTAGCCACAGGTTTGTGCGACCCGCAGAAGTGTGTCACTGAGACGTTGAAAAACGTGAACTGGCAGACACTTGAAGATAGGCGCAAACTAAACCGAGAAACCCTACTTACAAAGTTTCAATAACCGGTTTCACATGATGACTCTTGGAATACCATGCACCCTCTTACATATCGATCCAATACAGACCGTGAGGACAAGAGCAGTAGATCAATTACAGTAAGCGCAGAGACATTTAAACAATCGTTCCTACCACACACCACATGCGAATGACAGTCCTTACAACTGTTACAACGGGACGTACCCTCTGGCATGCACTTTCCAGAGCAGACATGTAATAAGATCTAAGAAGCAAAACCACTGGCCTAACCGACTCAGTAATTTCCGAAGCTGTCCACACAACCGCCCACCGTCATGGGAGACCTCTCTTTTAATCTGGTGGTTTCTGACGTCACTCTCGTGGCATGAAGCAAGCCCCAGTCTGCGTACGACATGTCATATGATTGAAATTAATCATTTTCAGCTATGCTGACGGCCAGTTATATGGGTAATTCAGTGCATCTAAATGACATTCGGAGCCCCTCACAATTGTCAGTTCTGTTCGCCTGCAAAACTTGATGATAATGTATTGATCGAATGGCGCTGTAAGTGGGAGGGTAGTGGAAGAACTGAAAACACACTGTACAAAGACAAAATGCATTAGAAAAATTATAAAATTAAAAAAAAACGAACGGATTTTTATTGTGACGTACGTCAAACGTTTCAGTTTGGTCAGAGGTTCAACAAAATAAAATTGGATTTTGTCTAGGAAAGTGTTTACGGCAGTTATGGTTTTATCTTTGTCGACGTTTTAGTTAATTAGTAATGGTTTCAACATAATCTTTTGAGTATGGTTTTAAAAAAAGTAAGGAAAAAGAAAACGAGCACCAAGAAGGAATTATTCGAATTGGGAGGAGAATCAGTAGATATGAAGTACATTTACAGACAACAAATGATTAGAGTTTCAAGAAAATTGGACGATTTAATCAGGAGAAAGAGCTTCACAAAATCAGCAAGCCAATAACGCGCTGGTCCACCTCCGGCCCCAATGCAAGCGGTTGCTCGGCTTGTCATTGATTGGTACAGTTGTCTCCAAACACGTCTCCGGCCTGAAATCTCACTGACTGGAGTAGAATGTCTTCAGTGATGTCCCTCTTTGGACTGAGCCCCGATGAACGACGAAGACGTGTCTGAAGACGCCCTAGACAGCGGTGGGATACCAACCAGATTGTCGCACGCCATACGGCTCGACAACCGGGAGTGATGATCTTTGGTGCCGTTTCATTTCACAACGGGACCTCTTTGGTTGTGATCCGCGTCACCCTTACAGCGGCTGCCTTCATCGCAAGACTCCCTGGGGAGCAAGTCAACGCAAGTCAATGCCCACCTGCACACGGCGAAAGTTTCTACTGCTTGTCTTCGTGCTTGCCAAAGCCTACCTTTACCAGCAAGGTCGCCGGATCTCTACCCAATTGAGAAAGTTTGGAGCATCATCGGCAGGGCCCTACAATCTGCTCGGAATTTGGCGATCTAACGCACCAATCGGACAGAATTAGATACGGTATACCTGAGGAGACAACCCAATAACCCTGTCAACGATCACAACAATGTAGGCTTTCACGGCCGGTATTGTCTTCAGTTAAAGCTTCCGGGCTGATATGCCATGCTCGATGTATAAAACTCTCCCCTGACGTTTCGTCTCCGACTGCGGGAGACATCCTCCGAGGTAAAGCGGCGAACTATAAAGAGAACACGAGGAAATGCTGATTATATGGGCAGTAGAGAGGGCGCCACAGTCCATCACGCGGCGTCGGCTATGAGACTGTCTGCGGTAATGCCAACATTCACGACTGAAAGTAATCGATCGCCACGCTTCCCATGCAACACTTTCATCCAAATTTCATCCAGTTTAACGCCTTCGTCTTTCCTGCTAAAATTATTACGGTGTTTATCAATCTCGATAACAGTTCTATACATGCGCGCGTAATAATGCGAGGTTTTAGATATGACGATCGTCTCGCTGAATTTTATTTAATGACTACCTTCCTTGTAAACATGTTCTGCTACGGCTGATTTATCCGTGTGACCCAGGCGGCAATTCCTCTTATGTTCAACAGGACAGGTGTTCACACTTCTTTTTGTGGTACCGATATAAACCTGTCCACAACTGCAAGCAATTTTATATACCCCCGGTGTAGCCAAAGGGTGTCTGCATCTCTTTTATGATGTTAAATATTCTTTTATTTTCGCGGTGGGTCTGAAAATAGTTTCCACCCCATACTTGCCCAAAACTTCCCCAATGCGATCTGTGACCTTACTAATGAACGGAAGATAAACTTTGCCCTTTGGCGACTGTTGTTCGTCGTTACTCCTGATTCTCTGCCTAGACCGAAGTGCTCTATCCACATCCTTGCTAGAATAGCCATTCTTCACGGAAGTTGACCGTAGATGTTCAGCCTCATCTTTTAAATAAACAAGTTCACAAATTTTGTACGCCCTGTCTACCAAGGCTTTTATTACACCTCTTTTTTATCTAGGGTGGTGGTTTGAATCTTCATGCAGATAACGATCAATATGTATGGCCTTTCTATACACCTTATGGCCCAACGTTCCGTCCCGTCGTTTAATCAAGGACACATCCAGGAAATTCACTTGCCCATTACTCTCCGTCTCCATAGTAAATTGGATATTCGGATTAATGCTGTTTAGATGTGTCAGGAAGGCAACCAACTCCTCTGTTCCGTGTGTCCACACTACGAAAGGATCATTGCCAAGCCGAATAACTGCTTGCATAAGGGCCAGAGGCGGGCTAACGTGTAATTGACTTGCTCAATCGGTGAAGATCTTTTTCTTGAATAAATCATCCGATTTTTCTGAAATTGTAATCATTTGTTTGTTTGTACACGTACATCAAAATCAAATCTACTGATTTCCTTCCCATTCTTACAGTTTCTTAGTGGTGCATCGTTTTCTTATTTTTTTGTTTTTTATTTTTTTGTCTTAAGGTATATTATCACCTCGTAACCTCGACTGAAATACATCAGTTGCTCCAAAATAATCTTCTAAAAAATTGTCAATGTTAAGATGTGTACTGTTTTATATCAGGGTTTGCAGAATTAGTTTATGAAACTTATCCCCCATGTAGCCTATTATGTCACTGTGAATAAGAGATGGTTTTGACTTACAACACATGTTAGTAAAGCCAGGAGTAATTTATGAAAGTGAAACCAAATATGCACCAAATATGAGCCGCACGAAAAAAGATAATATAAGAAATGCAAGTAACAAAATGGCTGTCGAAAGTGACGGGTAATTTCAAGCAATTTTATGTAGTGACCGAATTTGTCTTTTATCTTAAATCAGTACAGATGAGTTTTCACGTGAAGCACTCTATTCAGAATTGACGGAGAAATCGTAAATAACATAGAATTTATGAAAAGAGTGGAGCGATTAATAGAATTACATCACAGGGTATCTGCGCACCCTGGTTCCTGTGCCAACTGTCGATATCTGCACCACTGCTCTTTCTCGCACAGACCTTCCTTTTAAGAATGAAAGTCATCTTTTTGTACTAAACGGTTCCCGGGTTCGATTCCCGGCGGGGTCAGGGATTTTCTCTGCCTCGTGATGACTGGGTGTTGTGTGCTGTCCTTAGGTTAGTTAGGTTTAAGTAGTTCTAAGTTCTAGGGGACTAATGACCATAGATGTTAAGTCCCATAGTGCTCAGAGCCATTTGAACAATTTGTACTAAACCTCTGCTGATTTAAAAAGTAACCTGTCTGAACCCTAAGTGTTGTAGCAGCCTAGAAGACAGGATGTGTTCCCACGGAAATGGAAACATACATGTCACGCGTAGAGGCTCAATCAGATGGCACTCTTGGAAGCAAGACTTGTTCTTACCTAAGCGGAGCGGTACCTGACACACAGAACGCTTCCACCCGGTTCTGGTATTCCTTCGGTTGCTTTTACAGTTCGCACAACTCTGTCACGTACTATTCTTTGAAGCAGGTTGTGGCGAAATAAATAAAAAAACATTTGAGTTTATTGTGTTTTTTAACTTTAGAATTTTTGAAAGGCTTTTTGACGGATCGTATTGACTGGCTTGAATGCGGACAAATACAGTGCTGCGTGAAATATGCCTGTAATATAATTTACCATTTCGATTAATTACATTTTGAATTCTACGTCATTGTTGATTTAATCAGAGTTCTCACCTTAGACGTAGAATTAGTCCTTCTGCCACAATATTAATTCATCAGTCGCCATCGAAGTTCTTCTCTTTGTTGACCGTGTGTATCTTCCTAAGTCGGCATCGGTTCACTTCACGAAGACGGTGGAAACCAAGGAATACAATGCTACGTTGCTTTAAATAATTTTCGTAACACTTCGATACTTCTCACTATTTTTATTCACAAGACAATAAGACTTGCTCTGCTCGTCGCACAAACCATAATTACTAACAACATGGCTGCCTTTCCGCACAGTCCAAAAATCACGTCCGTCCTCCACGAGGCAACAATCGAGAGTGTCCCTTAGCTCCTTGGAGTATGAAACAAAAGAGAATCCAATGTGAACATTACAAAGATTATAATCTACATGCCTCTCAATTTAATCTTTGGCGCAGCTTTTAAGGTATTGTATGTCTCTGCGTCGGAATGTGTCATTACAACTGCCCCCCTACTGTATACTGTCACTAGAAAATTTTATTTGGTTGACAGGATACAGTAGTCGACCTTGCAATTGATAGGTTTGGGGGTCTTTTATTTACAAACTTCATTTCTATTGTCTCATTTTCATGGCACTGTGAATTCTTTGGTATTACTGAGTGTGTGTCAGTTTTTTGGTATACTTATGCTAATATTTACAAACCTTAATCCTAATATACAAAGTTTTGGTTAACATTGAGAAAACATCATCATGTGGTAAAGTTTGTACAATAAAATATACAATGAACACACCTCATCAGAGGTGAAAATTAAGTTCTTGTATTGCCTTCTGTATTTATTCTGGGGTGACGAGCTTTGTTCGCTAGACCCAGTGTTGAATATGGGCGGGTGATACTCGCGCCTGGTTGTTTGGTCGTCCGTTAGCTGGCGACGTTGGTTGAATGCACGCGCCAGTGCACTGAATATACACCGACGTGCGGGTACCGTCGAGACTTCCGAACCTCAGTATGCGTGTGCTTTTTGCAGTTCCTTCCAGTACTTAGACTGGATACGACGAGGTACATTGGAATATGTGCCCCGAAGAACACACCACACTATGTGCGAGGCGGAGGACGATCCCGTCGTTGCAGCACCAGGTAAGAAGCGTACCATGTCAAACTTGTTTGGCATTGTTCCTTCCTATTGTGACGCCATGGGTCGTTTGACGATACTAGCTTCAATTTTTCGAGGTCCCTTGTTTAGGCTCGCTGACACTTGCAACGTAGCACTACTTTGCACAATTTCAATTTCTACACACACCACTTTAACCGCGAGTATTGCGATCGAAACTTTCTTTTCACTACTTTTTTCTTCGCATTAGCCCCTTTTACCTTTTGTATTTACCGAGATTCATTCCCCTCAATACTTCTGGTCAATGTACATAAATATTCACAAATTTGTAAGTCACGGGACTTGGCATGAAATACAAAGTACATCACATACAATGGAATAACATAAAACACATACAATACATTAGTTACATTAATTACAGGAAAAAACTATCGACTAAAATTGAAAAAAGTTTTGACCACTCATAGTGGCTTCTTCGTCTTGGATTTTACTGACACACACACCCTTTTCCATTAATCAGTTAGAAGGAACAAGTCCTTTGTTTTCTTTCTTGAACTCGAGTGTAAGTTAAGGTTTACCTCCGTTACGTATTCGTCATACGCGACGACATGCCTCAGCATGCAGAGAACACACCTGTAGCCGCCCCACTACAGCTCGGGAAGGGAATTTTCTACCTTCTACTTAGGGTAATGGCAACGACTACGTGTATGCTACGGTTTTTACCTATAAAATCTGAAAATGCACGAAATAATAATTTATATGTAGCATAACCCTAATATGTACAGTGTTTTGTGCTTAAGCACGTTCTGGTGTGCTTGAAAATCATTACCTCTAATAAAATTTCCTACATTAACATAGACATATAAACATATAATCTTGAAGTTCAGGGTGTAACTACTATTAATATGTACAGTGTTTCATAATAGCGGCACGCCCTTGTGTGCGTGTATCATTTTCAATTAAAGTGCGCTTATAGGCGTCTTGTGTTATCATGTGAGAAAAAATACAGACATTTTAATGCATCGGTTGTCATGAAAATCTATGTACACGAATAATCCGACTTTCATAGCTTCAGTGTGGCATAAAATTCTGTATGACGTTTTTGTTCATAATTCATTTTATAGAAGATTCCTTTGCTTACAGGTCGTCGATCACACTACTTACCTGTTTCTCGTATAGCGGCGATGTCGTTTTCCTTCTTTGTGACTGTAAATCGTGATATGTATGAAAGATATAATTTTGACATGATTTATCATTTCATGTTTCAAGTGTGTAAAGTAATTCATATCTTCCTTCCGCATACATGAGTGAAGAATCGCTAATGTTGCACTTTGTATCAGGTTTTTCGTATTTTCTGGTAAACTCGTAGAGTCTTACGGTTTTAATTGTTTCTTGACGTTAGGTATACCTGTTTATACGAGGTTGTCTTAAGAGTTTAATTTTCCTTATACACTTCTACGTTGTTTAAGTTCAGTAAATGTACAGAGCTTCTTTCGCCTTTCACACATTCATATATACGTTTATACACACAAAAAATATCTACCACTTAATATACACATTGCTGGTGGGGCCCTTTTTCGGTACCCTGCACCCTTCCCTCAATATTCAAAAATAATTCAGGGCGTGCTGAGCATCGTCCCTTATACTAATAATACTTACAACTAAATATTTCTTCTTACATACATAACTGCCTTACGGTCCATTAATGCGCAATCATTCCATATTTTCCTTCTTTACACTTTAGCTTTCGTACATGTAACCTCGTGTATAGCTTACATATTCTACAAAGTTGTTTGCTGATTGCTTTAGGTGTTTCCTACCGTTAATGTGTTTCAAATCCTAGGTATGTGTTTTGAGAGCGATTCAGTTCATTACTCACGCTGCATAGATCTGTTTATTATTTTCCTATTTTAACGCTTGTGTCATTCTTTTCCTTAGTCACAAAAATTCACACGTTTACCTTGTTGTTCATTCTAAAATCGCTAGCTACTGTGTAATGTAAATGTATGCGTTATCTCTTTGCTTTCCTCTTTGCTGCTTTTTCCCTATATGTAATGGTGCGTTGTTCTCGTGTACATAGCCTTTCTTCCGGTTATATATCTGCATTATTTATTTTTTTTCTTTCTCCTTCCGTACAGGCTAAGATTTTTTACTCAGTATAATATAATATCACAAGACCGTCCATGACCAGTATGTACGTGTATGTTCACTTTTATTACGTAGTACCAGCTTATAATTAAATTTTCTAAGCTACTATTTACAAGACTTGTGTACCCTTTTTTTTCTTGTTTTTGAATGGCTTTCGTCTCTGTGTCTCATAGTAAGCATGGTCTCAAAACTTTTAAACGTTTCGCGCATGCGCGCTTGTGTACCATGACTGGACTGCAGGCGCGGAGAAAACTCTGCATTGTTGGTGAACATTATTCGTGATAGCCGCCATCGTGTAATAGAGTCACGTGACGCCTGGACTCGACCGCGCATGCGACTTCGCGCTTTGTATACACTCAGCTGATCGGACAGGGAAGGGGGAAGATTTCTCCCCGGCTCGCTGCCTACAGCGCGGCCAATGACCTCGTCTTGACATGCATCTATCGCGTGCTCATCAGCTGAGCGTTGGATTGCAACATCGACACATGGTTTGTTGCTCGTCTCAAGCGAACAAACTCTGGCCTTCGCGTTAATTTGGCATTGTTCCTCTCTCTTAAATAACTGAGTTAGACTACAAAAGTACCGTATGGTTTATTTTATAGGGTTAAGACTCCCAGTAACACATGTTTCATTAGGTGTGGTTAACTATGCGTTTTTAAGCTGGCATACGCCCCCAGTTGGTTACTAGTTTCGATGTTTACTTTATGCTGCCGGAAAAATTCCATACCTAAAATACAATTGACGATTAACTTGTCAACGATTAAGAATGTACAGTTTATCGTGACATCGCTAATGGTAAGGTATTTGCGTCTGCCACTTGATACTTTTTGACTTGTTACCTACAGCTGTCAAGATTTTACAATTTTCCGTTGGCAACACTGGTACTTGTAATGCTGTCGAAACTTCTTTAAATAAACTGTTAGAAATAATATTCGTAGATGCGCCTGTATCTAAAATTACGTTGGTAATTATAGTTCCTATCTTTGCTGTTATTACAGCCTGCACGAGGTCACTTACCTTGTCCGGTGCTTTCTTCTCTTCTTCACATAGATCATCTTCTACGGTCGCATCCTGATCATATCTTAAAAATAATTGTCTAAGATGTAATGTGTGCTTGTTTGTGCCCCCTGTTGTCAAATCGGTCGGCCGGTGGGGGCTCATTACGACCGATTGTTGTTTACCGGGGGAGACAACGGCGTTGCTTCAGTACTGTCCGTTACCTCTACAAAGTGTACTGAGTGGTTATTCTGTCGCCAATTAGGTTCCAGACCGCTGCGTGCAACATTTTCTTGCGACCGGCCGTCGCTATTCCTCCTTGGTCTGTCATTCCTATTACTGTAACTATTGTAATTTTCATTTGCGTGCCGCCTTTCATCACGCGGGCCTGACCAATCATTCACGTGATTTCTATCATTTCCATACCGGCGTGGACCGTAATCTGCACGATACCTTCGGTCTTCACGTCTCTGTGGCGCCGAATTCTTCCGATTTCCGTAATTCCAGGTTCCATTACTTGGCCTTGTCGGATACGGATGCCAACTGTGTTGGTTTTGTCCATTGCCATTAAAATGATATCCGTTACCGTTGTTTTGATTGGTTCCGGAATATTCATTCCGATTACTTGTGCTCGGCTCTGCTTCGTATATTAGATCAATTGAGTCAAGCACGGAAAGAAAGTATTCAAGGTCGTTTTCCGGTATGGTTACCAATTTTTCGCGTAAATTCGCGGGTAGTCTGTTTTTCAGCATTTTGAGAACGTCTACGTGCGGTATTGGATTATTCCAATAGCGCGTCTTATTCAAGTACTTTTCGAAATACTTTCTCAACCCGCCGTTTTTTAGGTTGAACGGTTGTGGGTTGAATACCTCACGTCGCAGTCTTTCTTGGACCCTAGCAGACCAATATTTCTCCAAGAAAGCCCGTTCAAATTGTTCGTAGGTGACGCACTGTTCAGCCATGTCTGTGGCCCACAAAAGTGCGTTGCCTTGTGTGAAGCCTACTACATATCTAATCTTCTGTGCCTCAGTCCAGTTTCTTGGTAAGACATTTTTAAATGCTCTTACAAATACGACTGGATGAGTTTTTCTGGATTCTGTGGAGAAAACTGGAAACTGTCTATGTTTCAACAGGCTCTCATCGACTAGAATCGTCGAGATGCAAGGCGACACGCCTACTGCCTGTTGCAGCACCGCGTTTGGCGAATAGCCATTGTTTGCCTGCGCCGGTGCGTGCACATACGCCGGACAGGGCGCGTGATGTTCTGCGTTATTGACATCATAATCTGGCACGGGCGAATAAGTGTCGCGCTGCCTGCTGCTTGACGTAGGCAAATCATTTGAAACATTCAGTCTACCAGCAATTTCCTTGCGTATTCTATCCTCGGCTACTTTGATTTCATTACCTAATTTTTCAAAAAGTTTTGTTTCCCGGTCAGTTATTGATTCATTTACATTACCGTTTTCTAAAGTTTCATATATTTTGATAATGTCCGCCTTGATACGTCGAGTCTCCTGTTTCAGAAAACCGACTTCTTCGTTAACTTTATTAACTTGGTCAGGTATTTCTTCACATGCGGACTGTACTCTTGTTAAATTTAATTGAATAGCCTGTACGTTTTCATGTATTTCTTTTTGTACGGTTTGTGTTTGATTGTGTGTTTCTACTATTTCTGACAGTTCCTGTTCCTGTTTGTTTGTAAGATCTGACAATTTCTTTTCTAAGTCATTTGACAATACATTGTATACACTATTGACGGTTTTGATGACTTTGTCTTCGATCTTTTGATCGATTTCATTGGTGAGTTTATTTAAGCGTTGATCGAAATGTCTGTGCATGTTCGCCAGTTTTGTGTTCGTTGTGTTGTGACTGATCTTTAAATCAGATAATTGCTCGCTCACGTTTGACATCAGACTATATAATGCCTCAAGCGTAACTGACGAAGCTTGTGTGTTTGTATTTATGCCATTATTTGTAGCCATTGTTTCTCTACCACGATCTGATTGAATCGAAACCGGGCTAGGTTCACTGGTTTCACGCGAAATATTTTCATCTGATCTGGTAATCGATGCTTCATCGACTGTGCACAAGGTTTCATTTGCAAGTGGTTCATTATTGTTAATCCCTGTGGAGTGCAACTGAATCGTATTTACTTCTACATTATGTTGTGCTGAAAAACTAATTGCGTCATCATTTACGTCACTATTGTCAGAATCGGTGACGTGTCCATGAACATTTGTCAAATTAAAGTTCTCCGATTCCATTGTGGAGATATTATTTTTATCTGTACTTTACTGTTAATCTAAATCTTTAAATTCTCTCGCAGTTGAATTAATAGAAATATCTCGCGATTGTTATTTGTTGCGCGTCGGAAATTTACAAGATGGCGCACTACGTCTTCTAATTCTGCGATTGTTGAACATAAAAAAGTAATTATCAAAGTGTAATTGTGTGTTGCCACAAACACTACCAGGATTTTAATATGGAAAGGAAAAGGTTCTGCTGTAAGTGGAGCTAAGCCAAGGTGCAGCCACTGCATGCGTTTGCGCTTTCCTACCTTAATTCCGGCTGAGCTGCGTCACTCACGATTACGTTAGTTTTGTAAATCCTTGTCCTTGTTCCTTCTGGTTATTGTGCCATCTGTTTATACAGTTAACATTGTTTCACCTTATTCATCATTTTCCATGTGCGTCATGTAACAGAGAAACAGTAATTAGTACAAGTACATTTGTAGCACAACAATGAAGTACTTACTCTTTGTTCCACCAGCACTGTCCCTGTCAGCGGTCGCCAGTGTGGCGAAATAAATAAAAAAACATTTGAGTTTATTGTGTTTTTTAACTTTAGAATTTTTGAAAGGCTTTTTGACGGATCGTATTGACTGGCTTGAATGCGGACAAATACAGTGCTGCGTGAAATATGCCTGTAATATAATTTACCATTTCGATTAATTACATTTTGAATTCTACGTCATTGTTGATTTAATCAGAGTTCTCACCTTAGACGTAGAATTAGTCCTTCTGCCACAATATTAATTCATCAGTCGCCATCGAAGTTCTTCTCTTTGTTGACCGTGTGTATCTTCCTAAGTCGGCATCGGTTCACTTCACGAAGACGGTGGAAACCAAGGAATACAATGCTACGTTGCTTTAAATAATTTTCGTAACACTTCGATACTTCTCACTATTTTTATTCACAAGACAATAAGACTTGCTCTGCTAGTCGCACAAACCATAATTACTAACAACATGGCTGCCTTTCCGCACAGTCCAAAAATCACGTCCGTCCTCCACGAGGCAACAATCGAGAGTGTCCCTTAGCTCCTTGGAGTATGAAACAAAAGAGAATCCAATGTGAACATTACAAAGATTATAATCTACATGCCTCTCAATTTAATCTTTGGCGCAGCTTTTAAGGTATTGTATGTCTCTGCGTCGGAATGTGTCATTACAAGGTGTGCTGAACTCTCGACTATCACTCTTCTAGAGACGGAACATTTCTTTCGGATAATAAACCAGTGGACAGCACACACGCCCTTGTCTGCTTCGCTGAACCAATCAGTGTAAGTTACGGCTCACAAAACTTATGGGCTCTGAGTGAAGTGTGTAGGGTTAGGTCAATACCAGTAGTCTAAACCCCCGATTCTTTTGCGAATTGAAGGCCTATGTACAAAACAGCTTCAAACTTCTGATTACTTTACAAATGACTTTGACTGTAAGCATGGAAGGAAGAAGTAGTTTAGAAAATATTTGAAATCATGTGTGAAGTTTGTTGGAAGTGATCCCATTATGAAAAACTGGATGAAATGCAGTCTGGGTAATTTGCTCTCAATTATAAGCAAAAGCTAATTTTTCATACATCTCAATATTTATGATGTCATATGTCATGAACCATGTGTCGTACATTTATGTAATTTTGAAGGTACATTTAGTGGTATAGGTCGATACTGCCTGAAAAATTTGTTGCAAATAGAATTAGTAGTAAACCCGTAATACTGAGATCACATGAGAGAAGTACATTGAGGAGGATTTTTAGACCTGTATATGATGTGGTCAAGTTTGTACAGCTATGTAGGCTGAGATGGGCTGGAGGTGTAATGCGACTCGATGAGGCAGACCCCGCAGGGAAATCCCGCTGCAGTGAACCTGGAGGAAGAAAGGCAAGAGGACTACCTAGGTTGCGAGGTTGGAGAGGAAAGGAATGGCAGAAAATTATTGAGTAGGCCAACTCCCATCCAGGGATGAAGTGCCAATGGAAGAAGAAGAAGTAAATATGTAATAAATTAAAACATCAGGCCTGCTACCAAAGTTTTACTGCATGTGTAGTAGATCATGTAACTAAAGTGTTTTAAAATGAATTTTAAATACGTAGATGTAAACACCTGGTGTGGCAGCGATATCTTTGCTTTAAGCGACTGTCATCCAGAGAACGAGTGTCACTTATCTGTGTGGGGATTTCGTGCTGGTTAAGGCATGCAGTCTCTCATTCACTGCGTACTGTAAAACCAGTTGTAATGTGACTTAAGAGCCGATTTCTTCATTCTCATTTTAGATCAGTCTCTTTCGTGTACAGTCGTTCTGTTACTCATGTCATTGACGACTCATGATTGTTTGTTTTTGTTCAGGTACGATGTGTTTTATGATATTACTAGCTGACAAACTTGACATTGCCCACGTATTCATTTTGTCAATTTTCTATTGGAAACGAAACGTTATACGTATTCCTGCAATAGACTCACTGTGATATGATCCCGGACAGTTTATGTACGCTGGGTGCAGCTACTGCGCGTGTCTACAACACGATTTTGTAAACATCTGTGTGGTAACGGTCAAGTGCAACCCTCTTCAAAGGTCTATTGACGGCTATTGTTTCCGCTTTCAGCCGTTTGCGCTTCGCAGTTGAAGGCTGTCAAAGCGCTGCCAGGAGTCAGAGATTTCCTTCAATTGACTCTACTGTAGGAGTGTTTTAGCAGTAAAGAAGTGATGTATTAAAACTTCATTCATAATGCACCATTATTTCACATACCTCTTTGTCTATGACGTCATATATCTTGAATTATGTGTCGTACAATCATAGATTTGTGGCGGTACATTCATCGACATATGTGGATAGTGTCTGCAAAATTCGTTGAAAAAGAGTTGGTAGAAAAGAAATAATAAATTTAAATGTCATGCACAATGCGGCAGTTTTTCCCACATCTCAGTGTTTATGACGTCGTATCTCATGAAGTATGTGAGGTAACATTACACAATTTTGTAGGTACACTTAGCGGCATATGCAGATACCCTTCGCCAAGTGTATTGCACTTTCTAACCCATCTCGTTGTTTACATCGTCATATTTCATGAACTACGATTAGTAGGTGATTGTTAACTCACAGCAGTTGTTGTGTGACAGTACGGGATATATGCATCAAGTTCGGCTGAAATCAATCCAGTGGTTTAGGAGGAGATTTGGGACATAGACACAAGTACACACATCGATTTTTATAATATGTGTGATGAAAAAGTCGTCCCTTACTCACATGGTCTATTTGTTGTTGTGGCCTTCAGTCCTGAGACTGGTTTGATGCAACTATCCATGCTACTCTATCCTATGCAAGCTTCTTCATCTCCCAGTACCTACTGCAACCTACATCCTTCTGAATCTGCTTAGTGTATTCATCTCTTGGTCTCCCTCTACGATTTTTACCCTCCACGCTGTCCTCCAATACTAAATTGGTAATCCCTTGATGCCTCAGAACATGTCCTACCAACCGATCCCTTCTTCTAGTCAAGTTGTGCCACAAACTTCTCCTCTCCCCAATCCTATTCAATACTTCCTCATTAGTTTCCTCATTAGTTATGTGATCTACCCATCTTATCTTCAGCATCCTTCTGTAGCTCCACATTTCGAAAGCTTCTATTCTCTTCTTGTCCAAACTATTTATCGTCCATGTTTCACTTCCATACATGGCTACACTCCATACAAATACTTTCAGAAACGACTTCCTGACACTTAAATCTATACTCGATGTTAACAAATTTCTCTTCCTCAGAAATGCTTTCCTTGCCATTTTCAGTCTACATTTTATATCCTCTCTACTTCGACAATCATCAGTTATTTTGCTCCCCAAATAGCAAAACTCCTTTACTACTTCAAGTGTCTCATTTCCTAATCTAATTCCCGCAGCATCACCCGACTTAATTCGACTACATTCCATTATCCTCGTTTTGCTTTTGTTGATGTTCATCTTATATCCTCCTTTCAAGACACTATCCATTCCGTTCAACTACTCTTCCAAGTCCTTTGCTGTCTCTGACAGAATTACAATGTCATCGGCGAACCTCAAAGTTTTTATTTCTTCTCCATCGATTTTAATACATACTCCGAATTTTTCTTTTGTTTCCTTCACTGCTTGCTCAATATACAGATTGAATAACATCGGGGAGAGGCTTCAGCCCTGTCTCACTCCCTTCCCAACCACTGCTTCCCTTTCATGCCCCTCGACCCTTATAACTGCCATCTGGTTTCTGTAGAAATTGTCAATAGCTTTTCGCTCCCTGTATTTTACCCCTGCCACCTTCAGAATTTGAAAGAGAGTATTCCAGTTAACATTGTCAAAAGCTTTCTCTAAGGCTACAAATGCTAGAAACGTAGGTTTGCCTTTCCGTAATCTAGCTTCTAAGATAAGTCATAGGGTGAGTATTGCCTCACGTGTTCCGATATTTCTACGGAATCCAAACTGATCTTCCCCGAGGTCGGCTTCTATCAGTTTTTCCATTCGTCTTTAAATAATTCGCGTTAGTATTTTGCAGCTGTGTCTTATTAAACTTATAGTTCGGTAATTTTCACATGCTGTCTTTGGGATTGGAATTATTATATTCTTCTTGAAGTCTGACGGTATTTCGCCTGTCTCATACATCTTGCTCACCAGATGGTAGAGTTTCGTCAGGACTGGCTCTCCCAAGGCTGTCAGTAGTTCTGATGGAATGTTGTCTACTCCCGGGGCCTTGTTTCGACTCAGGTCTTTCAGTGCTCTGTCAAACTCTTCACGCAGTATCATATCTCCCATTTCATCTTCATCTACATCCTCTTCCATTTCCATAATATTGTCCTCAAGTACATCGCCCTTGTATAGCCCCTCTACATGCTCCTTCCACCTTTCTGCTTTCCCTTCTTTGCTTAGAACTGAGTTTCCATCTGATCTCTTGATATTCATGCAAGGGGTTGTCTTTTCGCCAAAGGTCTCTTTAACTTTTCAGTAGGCAGTATTTCTCTTACCCCTAGTGAGGTAAGCCTCTACATCCTTACATTTGTCCTCTAGCCATCCCTGCTTAGCCATTTTGCACTTCCTGTCGATTTCATTTTTGAGACTTTTGTCTTTCTTTTTTCCTGCTTCATTTACTGCATTTTTATATTTTCTCCTTTCATCAATTAAATTCAATATTTCTTCTGTTACCCAAGAATTTCTAGTAGCACTCGTCTCTTCACATACTTGATCCTCTGCTGCCTTCACTACTTCATTCCTCAAAGCTACCCATTCTTCTTCTACTGTATTTCTTTCCCCCATTCTTGTCAATTGTTCCCTTATGCTCTCCCTGAAACTCTGTACAACCTCTGGTTTAGTCAGTTTATCCAGGTCCCATCTCCTAAATTACCACTTTTTTGTAGTTTCTTCAGTTTTAATCTACAGTTCATAACCAATAGATTGTGGTCAGAGTCCACATCTGCCCCCGGAAATATCTTACAATTTAAAACCTGGTTCCTAAATCTCTGTCTTACCATTATATAATCTATCTGAAACCTGTCAGTATCTCCATGCTTCTTCCATGTATACAACCTTCTTCTATGATTCTTGAACCAAGTGTTAGCTATAGTTAAGTTGTGCTCTGTGCAAAATTCTACCAGGCGGCGTCCTCTTTCATTTCTTACCCCCAATCCGTATTCACCTGCTACGTTTCCTTCTCTTCCTTTTCCTACTGACGAATTCCAATCACCCATGACTATTAAATTTTCGTCTCCCTTCACTATCTGAATAATTTCTTTTATTTCACCATACATTTCTTAAATTTCTTCGTCATCTGCAGAGCTAGTTGGCATATAAACTTGTACTACTGTGGTAGGCGTGTGCTTCGTATCCATTTTGGCCACAGTAATGCGTTCACTATGCTGTTTGTAGTAGCTTACCCGCATTCCTATTTTCCTATTCTTTATTAAACCTACTCCTGCATTACCCCTATTTGATTTTGTGTTTATAATCCTGTAGTCATATGACCAAAAGTCTTGTTCCTCCTGCCACCGAACTTCACTAATTCCCACTATATCTAACTTTAACCTATCCATTTCAATTTTTAAGTTTTCTAACCTACCTGCCCGATTAAGGGATCTGACATTCCATGCTGCGATCCGTAGAACGCCAGTTTTCTTTCTCCTGATAACGACATCCTATTGAGTAGTCCCCGCCTGGAGATCCGAATGGGCGACTATTTTACCTCCGGAATATTTTACCCAAGAGGACGACATCATCATTTAACCATACAGTAAAGCTACATGCCGTCGGGAAAAATTACGGCTTTAGTTTGAAACACGTATGTATTCAGTACAGCGATGGCGAGCCATGAGAGAATCTCTGACCAGAGAGTTATTTATCGTTGCTAGTCTGCGCTTGACCGCGCGAGTGTGCAGTTCCGAGTTGGACGCTGTAGTTGTACGTAGTAGAGATGGGCAAACTGAAACACGTAACTGTTTCGAAACAAATGAAACAGTACAATGTAATGTTTCGATACGTTGTTTCGAAACAGTGAAACAGTTTGTGTTTTGTATTCTAATAAACCTACACATTTTATCATTTTGAATGTCTACTGTATAAGTATGTCCATATAAACACAAATGAGGTGCGAGAGCGCTAATCATGTCGCAGAAAGTATGAAACTATCACTTAGGCGTCTTGGCAGTTTCGTATTTCCTGCAGAAAATGCACTGCTTTCGTGTCGCGTGACTTTCATACTTTTCAAATGGCTGAGGAGAGCTATAGCTGAAGACAGAAGAACCACCACGAACGGCACTGGCGGTGGGAGCAAACTGCAGAAACACACATTCCGTTAGTATGGGTAATATACCCATCATGCTAATTTCCATCTACACAAAGGGAATCATTGTGGATAACAGGCACAGTGACTATAGACTCACAAATAACGCCAAATAATTCGAATAAATAACAAAATATAGCAGAAAAATTTTTTGTCTTTCAGGGTGTTTCGAACCGTTACTATAAATTCACCATGCTTCCCAGCCCTTCCCATACACCATTACTTTATCAGTGATTTGTCAAACAGATTGCTTGCAATTATACCTACATCAAATTTATGTATATGTCTAATAACTGTCACTCTACGCCTTTTTTTATTCAAAATGTTGTAGGCTTACTTGCGTTTCTTAATATGATTACTGTACATGAACAGAGAAGCGTATGTTATAAAAAAAAGTGTAATTTAACTGAATGATTTTCACATATTTATTATTTTGAATGTGAATAGTGTGCGTTGTTTTATTGTTTGGTTAGTGTTTATAAAGCAGATGTTACGCCATTTCGAAACAGGACAGTCAGCTAGAAACGAAGCTTTATTTTCGGATATCTTAAGCTTCATGCTATTGCTTGTCAAAAAGATTTCGACACTCTTGAAAGAGTTTCATGAAGTGGTATGTTGTGTTTCAGTACCTGTGCCGAGCCCGAATCTCGTCCGACACAGAGTGGAATGAAACATCACTGTTTCGATACAATTAGTCCGTTCCAGGCACAGGTGGACTGAAACAGCCTTATTTTGAAACAACGATACAGTTTCTGTGTCTGGCTCGAGATCGAATCTGGTCCGAGACAGGGGCGGAATGAAACACCACTGTTTCTTAACAGTGAACCACAACCGTTCCGAAACACTGAAACAGTTCCACGTATCGATACACTGTATCGAAACATAGAAACAGTGGCCAAGTCTAGTACGTAGCGAGTCGCGAGAGCAAGTAGTAGTCAGTAAGTTGTGTGTGAGGAGTCGGCGGGCGTCCACATGGGTCTCTGGTCACGGTTCTGGACGAGGTATATTGTTATCGAAGGTAATGAAGCAGCATTGCGCTCAGCTAATAATGTAATGTAATTGTAATTAACTTGTTCAAGAAATGCCCCAATAATAATTGTGTTTTCAAGGCAATCGTTATTAAAAAGAAAAAAAATCATTACAATTGAATGTTCATTTCTCAATTTTTGTGTCGAGTTTACATTGGGCCATTATTTTTCAATATTTTTGTAGCGAAGGTACAGTCGCTTTTATTTCAATTTAACGATGTTTTGTGGAGGCTCAACAACATTTGGGTCATTATTATTCAGTAATCTTGTGGGGAAATAACTTTTGCCATGTTTTCATTATCATAGACTTTTCTTTTATTTCTTGCTGGGAAATTACACTTTGGCTTTATTCTCATTAACATTGAAATATTTAACATTAATTTCTGTGGGGAGGTTACACTTGGCGACATCCGGTCCAGGATCGTATTTCTTTGAGAATCTTCTGAAAAGTAGTCAGATATCTGCTCTCATTTACTTAATATAATTAACATTTGGCGCAACGCTTTTACTAATTTTGTGATTTTCTTCCACAGATCATCGGCAATTCGTTGCTCTCTGTTGTATTTTTGTTTGTTGCTTTTTGCATTGTGCTTATTTCATTTGTGAATAATTGTGACTATTGTAAAAATGCCGCGAAAGATTGTGAACAGTGCATCGCGAAGTATAATGAGTGAAATAACCGAATTAAACAACTTGACCGATAGTAATTGTGACACGCAGTGTAATGATGACAATCCTCCGTTTACTGAGAATCAATACGTACCGACCACTAATGTTAATTTTGATTCTAGTGATGAACAGACGAATTCAATTGAGTCCTCTGTTAATCTGACGACAATTGATGACGCGGGGCGTTCTGTTGCAATGAGCGGTGCCCAGCTTAACGCAACCGGTTTGCAGGATTTACGTGACGAACAGACAAACTTTTCTAATGAAAATGAACAGTGTAATCAGAGTACGACAGATTCATTTAATCCCAGTGTAGCGCCTAAGAGCGCACATCCGATTAGCAGACATTTTCAAGAATCACAGAATAACCAAATGGTTACACAAAACGTGACAATTGCAGGTACGTCATCAAACAGCACAGAGAATAGAGCCGGTAATATTGACTTGGAACAAATTATGGCAAGATTGCTACAACAACAATCTAGTGAACAGAACAAAAAATTTAATAAAATTAATGAAAAACTAGACAACAATGATGAAAATTTCAGACAACTTAGTGAACAGAACAAACAGAAAAATTAGACAATAATTCCAGACAGCTTAGTGAACAAATTAGAGACGTTGCCGCGCAGTGTCATGATACTAAGGAACAGTTACGCGAGGAAATTGAGGCTTGTTCAAGAAAAAGTAGCGAAGAAATTAGATCTGTTGCTCAAGAATTAAGGGATATGCAAACAGCCACAACAGAAACACTTAGAGAGGAAATTAATGCAGTCGGTAAACAATGCTCTGAAAAAGCAACACAATTACGCGACGAGTTTAAATTAATGACAGCAGAACTTTCGCGCACAATGGACGCAAAGATAGACGCGAAATTCGAACAACAGAACACTCAAATTGACGAGCGTTTTATCATCACCTACAAAACAGTGATACGCGTTTCCGTAAATTCATACAGGATCAAAATAAAGTAAAACGACAAGTAATGGAATCAATCACAGCACAGAGACAAGAAGACAAACGTAAATTGTTTGAAAAGGCAAAAACATACGTAGACAACAATATTGCTACAGTGTCCGACAAAATTAATACCATCGAACAGTTGAACGCCGAATTACGTGATGAAATTTCTGATCTTAAATCAAAAACAGATACAAACACACACAGCAGATATTCAGACAGTGACAGACAGATTCGAACAATTAGAACTAACACAGGATTCCGATGTCGTCAAAGCTGACGTTAAAAGATTGAACGAAACCACATGTAAATTACAAAAACAGATTAATGCTTCTGACAGTAAGAACGATGATCAGGTAAAAATACTGACTGAAAAATGTGATGAATTGGCCAGTCGTATTGATGTTATTGAAAGTAATAATGACAGCAAATCAGACGATACCTCAACGGTTTCATTTAACCAAACAACTGAATTCCAAAATTTACAGCAGACAATTAATGAGATCGATTCGTCTAACAATACATTGCGTAGAAAATTGTCAAGTTTACAGCAAGAGGTAACAGAGATAAAAAATATTTCAGTTAATAACACATCACAGCAGACGCCACTTTACGAACATCTGACAGACTCACGCAGCGCGTATAATTTAGGTTATCTACAGAGAGTACGTGAGCTAGATTCAGAACAGCCACAGTCAAACAGATTCCCATACAATCCTGAATCTGTTCCGTCATACAGAGATGATAATTTTGATTACAAACATTTTCTGTCAGTGAGAAAATTTAAAGTGTTTAAAAATGACAGAACACAGATTCACCCACTGGGTTGGATACAACAATTTAGCTTTGCTTTTCCACCGACTTGGCCTGTAACGCATAAACTTGAATTTATTTGCAGTTTTTTGGAAGGCGAACCGGCAACTCGTATGAGACCGATCGCGAGACAATGCTATTCAGTAGAAGAATTTCAGAATGCTTTTCTGTCAGCGTACTGGTCGAAGACGACACAGCTTGGAATTTAAGATCAATTAATTAGTTTACCAAATTATGAGAACTCAAATTTTTGTACTGTCACGCAATTTTTTGAGCACATGGTCCAACAAAACCAGTACCTAAGTGAACCTTACAGTGAATCTGCACTTATTCAATTATGTATCTCTAAATTACCACGATCATTAAGAGTGTCACTTCTAACGGGTCAGCAAAAGGAAAACATTTCGGCATTCAGAGATCTGTTACAGCTTCTGGAAGTACAGCAATCGGATTATTCCTTTATAAACAAAAATTGTTCATATAACAACCAAGGCCAACAAACTTACAGTAATTACGGTCAACCACGTAATTTCAATAGCAATGGTAACAGACGCTTTAGGAACGACAACTACCAGAACTTTAATAGCAGACAAAATTTTTATTATCAGTATCGAGAGAATTATTAGCAAGAAGAACCACATTTTAATAACAATAGAGGTTTTTCACAACAACTGCAACAAAACCAGCCTGTTAGAATACCTAACCAACAATGTAATGCACAAGGACAACCTAACTTTAATGTTTCGCCGCGTGGACGTATAGTCCCTGGTACAACAAATAGTAACGCACGGCAGCAAAGGAACAACTACGTGCAGAAAACACAATACTTCAATTCCTATCGCAATGCACCGTATGGGAATGACTATTACGACAGACGTAAAAATAATGAGGACAATTTTCAGCGTACATCTAACAACAGTCGGTCTTACCAACAGCAAAATTATCCACAAGAACATATTCTCATGAATGAACCCGACAGTAGGTATCATCCAGAGCGTAATACGTCTGGAAGAAATAATAGAACAGTTCAAATAGGCGAAATGCCACAGAATCGTCCCGAAAATAATAACACGCCAGATAGAATCTGATTAGATACTGTACAGGTCGCATCTTCCAATAACACAAACACTTCTTTTGACACGCAGAATGTTGTTCACGAAAATGTAATTACTTTTGACGATATCCGAGACACTCTTTTGCAGGAAAGACCAGTTGTTCAGAAAACCATTTCACATCCTGTCATCGAAATTAAAATTCCAGAATGAGATTTTCACTCTGCAGCGGAGTGTGCGCTGATATGAAACTTCCTGGCAGATTAAAACTGTGTGCCCGACCGAGACTCGAACTCGGGACCTTTGCCTTTCGCGGGCAAGTGCTCTACCAACTGAGCTACCGAAGCACGACTCACGTCCGGTACTCACAGCTTTACTTCCGGACGTGAGTCGTGCTTCGGTAGCTCAGTTGGTAGAGCACTTGCCCGCGAAAGGCAAAGGTCCCGAGTTCGAGTCTCGGTCGGGCACACAGTTTTAATCTGCCAGGAAGTTTCATATCAGCGCACACTCCGCTGCAGAGTGAAAATCTCATTCTGGAAACATCCCCCAGGCTGTGGCTAAGCCATGTCTCCGCAATATCCTTTCTTTCAGGAGTGCTAGTTCTGCATGGTTCGCAGGAGAGCTTCTGTAAAGTTTGGAAGGTAGGAGACGAGGTACTGGCAGAAGTAAAGCTGTAGAGCACTTGCCCGCGAAAGGCAAAGGTCCCGAGTTCGAGTCTCGGTCGGGCACACAGTTTTAATCTGCCAGGAAGTTTCATATCAGCGCACACTCCGCTGCAGAGTGAAAATCTCATTCTGGAAACATCCCCCAGGCTGTGGCTAAGCCATGTCTCCGCAATATCCTTTCTTTCAGGAGTGCTAGTTCTGCATGGTTCGCAGGAGAGCTTCTGTAAAGTTTGGAAGGTAGGAGACGAGGTACTGGCAGAAGTAAAGCTGTGAGTACCGGACGTGAGTCGTGCTTCGGTAGCTCAGTTGGTAGAGCACTTGCCCGCGAAAGGCAAAGGTCCCGAGTTCGAGTCTCGGTCGGGCGCACAGTCTTAATCTGCCAGGAAGTTTCATATCAGCGCACACTCCGCTGCAGAGTGAAAATCTCATTCTGGAAACATCCCCCAGGCTGTGGCTAAGCCATGTCTCCGCAATATCCTTTCTTTCAGGAGTGCTAGTTCTGCATGGTTCGCAGGAGAGCTTCTGTAAAGTTTGGAAGGTAGGAGACGAGGTACTGGCAGAAGTAAAGCTGTGAGTACCGGACGTGAGTCGTGCTTCGGTAGCTCAGTTGGTAGAGCGCTTGCCCGCGAAAGGCAAAGGTCCCGAGTTCGAGTCTCGGTCGGGCACACAGTTTTAATCTGCCAGGAAGTTTCGAAATTAAAATTGGTTCATCGAAATTTTCAGCAGCAATCGATTCCGGATCACGTATGTCAGTAATAAATTAAGAAACTTTTAACGAATGTAACAAAGAGAATACCTATCCTACATTACCATTAGGCAAAACGAAAGTAAAAGGAGCAGTATCGAGTAAAGGAGTAGACATAAAATTAAAGACGCATTTATCATTTTGTATTGCAGGACATACATTTCACTCAAATTTTTGGATTGTTCCTTTATTGACAACAGACGTTATTTTAGGTACTAATTTTCTGTTACAACACGACGCAGTTATTGATTTTCAAAATTCCTATTTACTGTTGAAGGATGAAAATGTACAATTGGCTTTAGAATTTCAGCACTCTTTATCTGCGGAAGAACAGACAATTAATCGCACAGAAGTCATTTCCGTATCACGTAACATAGACAGTAATTCCACATTGTTCACGGATACGTATGTGCATAACTATAATACTCCAGACGAAGCTGACTATGATGTAATACAGATGATTTCTGATAAGGTTAAACAGAGTTGTGCAAATACAGACGACGAACGGACGCAACTACACAAAAATCTTTTACAGCAAGCTCCAGTTTTCGACAACATTCCTGGTACTATGTCCGGTTTTATGTATGAATTTCAAGTGAAACAGCACGATACATTTAAAGCAAAGCATTATCCCATTCCATATATCCACAGAGAACAAGTTAAAAAAGAGTTGCAAGATATGCTTGACCAAGGAATTATTGAACCAGCAGTTAGTCCGTACATAAACCCGCTACATATTGTTAAGAAAAAGGATGGCTCACTTCGCCTTGTACTTGATTCGCGTCACATTAATGACATTATTATTAATGAAACAGATCGACCACAGACACTAGAGGAACAACTACAGAAATTTCACGGTGCTGCTATTTATTCTACATTAGATTTAAAATCGGGATTTTGGCAAATTCAGCTTCATCCGAATTGCAGAAAGTATACAGCTTTTCTCTGTTTTGGCGACTGTTATCAATTTCGTAAATTACCGTTCGGCTTAACTATTTCTTCTGCAGCTTTTATTCGCGGTTTGAACACAATACTTCCGACAGAACTTAAAGACAGAATCACAACGTACGTAGACGACATTCTTATCGCAGAAGCTAACTGGTCTGAACACAATGTGATTTTAGAACGACTGTTGCATAATTTTCATGCGCAAGGACTCACAGTTAATCTCAGTAAATCGCACTTTGGTAAAACTTCTATAAAATTTCTTGGACACGTAATTTCAGCAGAAGGCATTGCGCCTGACCCGGAAAAACTTCAAGCTCTACGTGACATTACTGTTCCTACGACAAAGAAACAACTACGCAGTTTTTTGGGCTCAATTAACTTTTTTCGTAAATTTATTCATCACTCTGCCTTAGACACACCTAGATTATGCCAATTGACAGGTAAAAACACTATTTGGTCCTGGGATAAGCAAGCACATTCTGAATTTATGAACTTGAAACACGCCTTGTTGAATGCACCAGTTTTATCGCAGCCAGATCTTACCAGAAATTTTTCCATTGCCACCGACAGTTCCAACACCGCTTTAGGCGTACATATTTTCCAGGAAATTGAAGAAAATGGCTCTACAATAATTAAAAACATCGCATTTGCAAGTCGCATTTTATCACCTGCTGAACGAAATTATTCTGTTACAGAACTGGAAACATTATGTGTTGTATGGGCTTTTACGAGATTTAGGCATTTTCTTTATGGAAGACATACCACCGTCTACACAGATCATAGAGCAATACAATTTTTACTTTCAGCTAAATTCACTCACGACAGATTAAGCAGATGGAAGCTATATTTACAGGAATTTAATTTTACAATTGTTCACATTCCCTGTACACAAAATGTTATAGCAGACGCACTATCTCGTTCTCTCAGCAACAATCAGCAAGACGTCGCAACCAACTTCTGCAAAGCAAATTTCAGCGTTATATATATTCAACAAGTTGCATTTGAAAATTTTGTTTCGTCGTCATTACAGGACATAGCACAAGAGCAAAGACAACGTACGGAAAGAAATTAAACACCTTTGGCAAGATAAGAATAATGTTACGATTAGAAACCACTACACTGTACGCAATGACATTCTGTTTCGCCGCTCTCATCCAGACAGCAACAATTGGTTATTGTGCATTCCTGATGAACTTGTTAACAAATTAATCTGGTACACTCATTTAAGTTACGCACATTACGGAGCAAGAAAATGTTTTCTCATACTGAGACAACTGTTATTTTGCCAACATGGAGAAACGTATTCGACGAGTTTTAGCGTCATGTAAAATTTGCCAGAAAGCTAAGTCAGACACCACTTCACATATTCCTCCATTATATCCCATTGTACCTGTTAAATTGAGACATATGGCCGCTGTAGACATTTTTGGTCCGATTCCCAGAACTAATAGAGGTTTTTGCTACATCTTTGTCGCTGTTGAACTCACTTCAAAATTTGTTACCTTCACTCCGTTACGTAAAGCTACTGCTAAAACCGTTTCGAAAGCATTTATAAAACATTTTTTATTTCATGTAGGGCATGTGATGAAAGTAATTTCCGACAATGGATCACAATTTCGATCTGCTATATGGACACGAATGTTACGAGCTAGAAACATTTCTCCGATCTATATATCCAAGTACCATGCTTCTTCGATTAATGAAAGAAATTGGTAAACTGTGTAGAATATACTGCCACAAAAGACATATTGATTGGGACACACACATATTCTCATTCCAAGATGTAATTAATTCCATACCAAATGAATCCACTATGCTATCTCCGTATGTTATACTGAAAAATGTTGAACCACCTAACAAAATTAAAGAATTAGTAAACTTTCCTACATCTCGTCGACTACGACACCATGAAATAATTGACATTGCGCTGAACAACATCAAACGTGCCGCAGAGCGCCGGAGAAGACAACAAAAACAGGTTTGTACACGCCGTGACTTTCACATTGGACAGAAGATATTAGTACGTACACAGTCTTTATACAACAAAATAAAAGGTAGGTGCAGTAAATTTGAACTTCTATACGCAGGTCCATATCGGATTCGCAGCATTCCTCACCCCAATGTTGTACACGTCGAAACTCTGAGAACCAGAAAAAGTAAAGGCAACCACCATGTCTCTAACATTAAACCCTTTATAGAATGAAGATACTTTATGATTTGACATGCTGTAATGCCATTTGCTAATTTTTATGACCACTTATGCAATTATACTCACATGACTACTTTCTGATGATTATCGTATTTTTTCTTGGCAAGTGCCCGGCAAGGTAAGGTTAGCAGGTCGTTCTTCTTGTCGATTACACATCAGACCGTGCATATTTTTCCAGATGAACTTACACATTTTATGACTACTTATGCAATTATATTCACGTGAACGCTTACAGACGATTATCGTATTTTTTCTTGGCAAGTGCCCGACAATGTAAGGTTAGCAGGTTGCTTTTCTTGTCGTTACACATCAGACCGTGCACTTTTTCCATTTTTTATGTATGTATGATTGTTTTCCTGTTTTGTTTGTATGCATTATGAAATAGCTAAGACATAGCAAACACCAGTTGACTTTGACATTTTTGCTTTAAGATATCTCAACATCGTGACTACTTTACTTTTTTTGCTGCTGCATTGTGATATTCTGTGTACATTTTTGCCTCTGAACACTATCTATGTTTTTCACATGTTACGTTTTCTGTCATGCTATGCTGTATGCTTAGCTATGTTACCATAAACCAGTCATTTTTTTGTGAGTATATGATTTAAATGCAAGACATTAATCTTTGTTCATTATTTTCAGAAAGAAATAACGTGTAAAGGAAATAAATTAAACAGAAATGGGAATTTCACCTATGGAATAAACGAAAGAGAATGCAATATCTTGTGATGAAGAGTAAATGGATCAGGATTGACAAGCATTAACAAGAATATACTGTACACATCGTAGAATAGCAGTCTTAACTAATTTTTCTTTCAGAATACGAGGCGATTGATGCAGGCTGTCAGACAGAACTGTACATCTTAGTTTTAGTGATGAAATATGCTAGAGATAAGGAATAGTTGTATAATGAGTAATGAAGTGATTTTTTTTTGCAGATGATAATGAATGCTGATGGATAATGATGAAGAGTATGCTACTATGGATAATGAAGTTTTTCTTTATAGGTGATGATAATAATGGAATTATGATAATGAAGTGATGGATAATGAAGTTTCTTCTTTACAGATGAGGATATTGCTGAAGTTATGTATTTATGCTATGTAGTTATTTAAGTATTTGTTGCAGTTTGCTTTGACAGCAGGTGTTGTATTGCATAGTATAATGACAGAAGGTTTTGGAAAGGACAGCTATGGAACACATTTTTATACACATTTCACTACTTGTTAATTCGAAGTTCACTACTTTTCAGCATAAAATGCATTTCTTCTTTCAGCTTAATAATCCATTTTTTTATATATTTTCGCAGGAGAAATTATTTATGAGATTAATGTGCTATAAGCAGTTGTTCATTAAATCTATATCATTTATGAATGTGATTACATATACTCTACCTGTTTCATAATCTTGCAACAGCAGGCTCATGACGAATGACATTACACATTTTCATTTACAGCAACAACCCAGAAGCAATTTTTTTTCTTGCTTTCCCCTATAATTACCCAAAGTAATGCATTGCTAACAAAAAAACAAAACAAAAATGTATTACCAGTCCCAAATAATGATGCCAGTTTAAGAGAGTTCTGAGTAATGCTGATCAGCTATGAATAATATGTCACTTGAATAATGAATTCTACTGATTACGGTTTTGAAATGACCAATGACAATGTTGGCTGTAAATCAATTAATGAACATTTTTCTGTAATATTACATACATGGTACAGAAATGTTCAATAACTGGGCTATGAATGCCGCAAACTACTATTGTAATTCTCATTGAATACTAATATATGACTTAATGTCCTTCACCTTCTCACCTGACTACCCTGAATTACTGCAATATCCATTTGTCCTGTATATCCTCTTGATCATTGAGCACTATATTTGGTTTTGCACTAATTCTACGTTGGTGTGCCTTGTAAAAGCGTGGTGTTGACACGACATGCTGTCCACCACCGTAAGCGATGGAGACGTTATTATGGTCCCACTGTTTGGTGTACCTGATGTACTGCCAAAATGATAACATGGAATATTACTACGACATTTCAGTGTCTTGGCTACGCTGATAAACACTTATGGGAAAAGAACTTCAGATTGTCTCACTTGGTGTTGTACTTCTGTGAAAAGATATGGACTTTCAGTGCAGCTGCGTGCAACCTAAAGTGCTACAACCATGATGCAATCCTTCCCTTTCCTATCCTAATTCTTGTAACATAATGAAAATCATTTTTTTGCTAACATGATTTATATTCATGGCATATACATTTTGTGATTTTCTGATATATTCTGAATTTCAGTGCGTGTGCACTTTTGTCATTTTATAACATGATTACTACTCATTGTATGTACATTTTGAATTGCTGATATGTTCTAAACTACAGTACATGTGCACCTATGTCATTTGTCAATGAGATTTGTTGTGAAAACTTTGAGGAATTTTTCAGTGCATGTGCACTTATGTCATGTGTTAATATGTTTTCTACTGAACTTCAGTGCCTGTGCACTTTTCTCATTTTTCAATATGACTTTTACTCATTCTGTATACATATTGTGATTTCCTGATATGTTCAATGCTTCAGTGCGTATGCACTTATGTCACTTGTTACTCATTGTATATACATTTCGTCATTTGCTGATATATTCTGTACTACTGTGCGTGTGCACCTTTGCCATTTGTGAATATGTATTGTACTCATTGTATATATTTTGTCTTTGTCTGATACGTTTTGTACTCGGTGCATGTGCACCATATTTACTTCATGTTCTACATCTGTATATTCTCTGTAATCGTAAAGTTAATTAGTTAAGAAAAAATTTGTTGCTCATGGCAAGTCCAAATGACTCACCATCGCTGCCAAATTTTTGCCCCCCCCCCCCCAGTGGAGGGTTATGAAACACGTATGTATTCAGTATAGCGGTGGCTCTTAGCCGTTCGCAGTACCAGCACAGCAAGGCCGTTCTGGTTAGTGTTACAAGGCCAGATCAGTCAATGATCCAGACTGTTGCCCCTGCAACTACTGAGAAGGCTGCTGCCCCTCTTCTTCAGGAACCACACGTTTGTCTGGCCTCTCAACAGATACCACTCCGTTGTGGTTGCCCCTACAGTACGGCTATCTGTATCACTGAGGCACGCAAGCCTCCCCACCAACTGCAAGGTCCATGGTTCACGGGGGGGGGGGGGATGGGCTCTTCAAGTAATCGATATTTAAGATTGCGGAACCACGCTGCTGCTAGGCATGCAGGTTCAAATCCTGCCTCGGGCATGGATGTGTGCTATGTCCTTAGGTTAGTTAGGTTTAAGTAGTTCTAAGTCTAGGGGACTGATGACCTTAGATGTTAAGTCCCATAGTGCTTAGAGCCATTTGAACCATTGTTTGAATTAAAAAGGTTTCAAATATTCAGTTTCAGAGGCGCGGTGGAGCCGCGCAGTCCATTGCGCCTTGCCACAATTCGAGCGGCTCACCCCGTCGGAGGTTCGAGTCCTCCCTCGGGCAGGGGTGAATATGTTGTCCTCAGCGTAGGTTAGTTAAAGTTAGATTAAGTAGTGTGTAAGCCTAGGGACTGATGACCTCAGCGGTTTGGTCCCATAGGAAGTTACCACCTATTCAGGTTTGTGGCAATTACATTAATGGTACAATCGTCATCGTGCTCTTAACTGGTATTCTTAATTAATAACGAAATCCAGTTATATGATTGCTCTTCACGACGCAAGTCAGAATTGGCATTTCATTTACGAAGACCGAGAGCCAAGTATATTAACTATATTATCACTAGATCGGAAAGGCGAGGTGAGGCACAGTATGCACGAACAGCGAAAACTTTTTCATTTCATCAATTTGTCGGGGTGTTAGTAAGAAAAAATTTCGTAAATGTTTTAAATTATGTGTAGTATCTGTCGGAAATCACTAAGTGCTCTCAAATACTGTATTGATTAGAGTGTGGATAATTTGTGCACTGTGAGTTACCCTGCCTCGATACACATCCACAGTGTTTACCTCTAATACTTTGTCGTGATGTTTTAAACATTTAACATACGAATTTTCCCCTTAAGGAGTAGATTATGACAGCATTTTAAATTTTTGAATTTGCTCAGTAATTATATGAAACACTGGAAGCAACCTGCAACTGGCACTTGATGCCGTAAACCAGGTTAACCATTTAGTAATATAGACGTAGCCCGCCCGGCTAGCTGCATGGTCTAATGCGCTGCTTCCCAAGCAGGAAGGCGTGCCGGTCCCAGGCAGGAATCCGCCCGGCGGATTAGTGTCGAGGTCCGGTGTGCAGGCCAGCCTTTGGATGGTTTTTAAGGTGGTTTTCCATCTGCCTCGTCAAATGCGGGCTGGTTCCCCTTATTCCGCCTCAGTTGCACTATGTCGACGATTTCTGTGCAGACACTTTCTCCACATATGTGTACACCATAATTACTGTACCACACAAACACTTGGGTTCCACTCGTCTTGTATGATGCGTTTCCGAGGGGTGGGGATGGGGGGAGGTTCATTGGGGGCCGAACCGCTCAATAACCCTGGGTTCGGTGTGGGGCAGCGGCGGGGTGGGTGGACTGCTGGGGTTTGTTGTGGGGTTGTAAATCACTGAGGGCTCTCCATCGTTTCTAGTTCCCCAGTTCAACACACACACACCATGAGGTGGTAGACAAAAGGAAGAAAACACAAAACATTACCTTGCCTCATACGGCGCGGAAAACCCACTGGCATTCAAAACAGCTTCCAGTCATCTCGTAAGTCCTGTTTGGTTCTCAAAGGTACATTTTTACACCCTTTGTGCAAAATAGTAGCAAGTTCAGGCAACGACAATGGATGTGGATGTAATCACGCACCCTTCTCTCCAATGTAGTCCAGAAAGGCTCAATAATACAGGAATATGGTGACTGTGGTGGTCAAGGAATATGTGATACTTCATCCTGGCGCTCACGGAACCAGTCCTGGACAATGAGAGCTGTGTGACCAGGGCCTCAGTCGTCTTGGAACACAGCTTCACAATTGGAGAACAAAAACTGTACGATGGGATGAATCTGATCAGCCAAAATGGTCAGGGAATCCTCGACAGTAATGCGACGTTGCAGAGTGACCATGGGACAAATTGAGCATCGCGATATGGTCGCCCAAATATCACCGAATCGCCGCCATATTTAACTCTTGGGACTTTGGTCAGAATTTGGAACCAATGTGCAATAAAACCTATCCGACCAAATTTTTTCTTCCGTTGCTCCTGTTACGGTCTTTTGCAGCACTTATGTGTGGGTTTGGAATTCTATCTCGCCCAGCTTACGGAGCTCCTCTCGTGTTACTTTGCTACTGACAAGGTTCGAGAATGCGACATTCACTTGTGCAGTGATTTTTGCAGCTGTCGTCCTCTTATTTTTCGGCTCACTCCTCTTCAATAACCGTCCTTCACGATCACTCACCACACATTTTCGTCCTCTTTGAGATCTAGCGATTTTTTTCTTCGCTTTCCCTGTATAACTATTCGATACGATGTTCGATGCTTCTTGAAACACTACACATTCCGCTAACTTGGTTACGGAAGCAGCCACACCGCAAGCACCAACAATTTTCCCATGTTCGAATTCACTTAGCTTCGACATAACGCAACGAGGATATTTCACGGGTGCCATTCGTTGTCAGATACAACAGCGCTGTCTGCAGGCTCGGCTAGCATTTGCGTTCATGTTCAATCATTCCTCTCTCACGGTGTTTCCATATTTTTGTCAAAGCCCTGTACAATTACTGTTAGAGTTCGCGCAAAATAACACGGTGCAGGCGCATAAACGTATTTTCGTCATGAGCGTTGTGTGATTCTGTACTTTTGTTTGAAAGGGTCTTAGCTGACTGTTGCACACCACAAACATTCTTGTTGCTGTCTCGTAATTACAAAATTTGGTACCACAGTCTTCGCTTACCTTAGATTCAGCGGGATTTCTTCGTAATTACGCAAAACGTAAAACGCCATTAAATTTTTGTCGTAAGAGCAAACGAGGTAGCAAGTATCTCATTAAAAACTGCACTTCAGAGGCTAAAGGGACGGCTAGTTATTCCAGCCACTTGAAGGGAATAAAGGAGATGGGGAAAAAGGTATCTTCAAGTGTTGCCTAGGGCTTCACTACTTCACAGTTGTAGTTTATTTTACACTGCCAGTATGGTAATAAGTGACGGTGCACGCTACACTACATTTTTACCGCATTTTTGTTTTAAGAGATTTCATAATTTTCCGTTTACCCCATCAACAGTCCTGCAGTCTGAGTTACTAACCCGATATCACGGTTCATGGTACATGGTTCAAGACCAGAGCGGCATGTTGCCAAACGACTTCCATGGACAACCAGAATTTAATTTTCAATATTTTGCGTTATTATTACTTAAATTTAAAATTTCAAAGTGCTGTTATAATTTAGTCATTAAGAGTTGTAAATGTGATGTCCTTAGGTTAGTTAGGTTTAAGTAGTTCTAAGTTCTAGGGGACTGATGACCATAGATGTTAAGTCCCATAGTGCTCAGAGCCAAGAGCTGTAATCATACGTTAAAAACACAGTAAGACAAGTATTACGGTTATAAACTTTTTATGCAAGGTGCTTCAGCTGCCCCTACTCGAAATGTTATATCTGCCATTCAAAAACCAAGTGCGGAATTTTCATATTCTCTCACTCGCTACCTTTCTGTAGGAAATTCGATGTAGCTAAATTTTGTACTGTTTTACGTTTTTTTCTAGAGGCCGCAGATTGCAGTTATTCAGAGAAACGCTCCCTACCACTGTACAGAAATAGGCGACTGATCGAATTATTTCCCAAATTCAGCCTTTTTTGGTCTTCATTGAAGCCAGCCGGTGTGGCCGAGCGGTTCTAGGCGCTACGGTCGCAGGTTCGAATCCTGCCCCAGCATAGACATGTAATGTCCATAGGCTAGACAGGTTTAAGTACTTCTAAGTTCTAGGGGACTGATGACCTCAGATGTTAAGTCCCATAGTGCTCAGAGCCAGTTGAACAAGTTCTTCTTCGAATGGCCTTTTCACACCAATTGTAAAATTAACGTTTGTGTAAATTTTACCTAACAGGTTTTGAATCTTAATAACATAAAATAGCAGTTTGTATTAGTCAAGTCTTCTGACTACGAAGCTACTGTGCATGTTTGGATCGAACTCTCAACGTAATTAGTTTTAGCATAACTTTTACAACAGCCGTTTTCCTTTCACTACCCTCATGATCACGTTTAAATTAATACTGTTAACGAAGTAGGCGACTAGACCAAAAAAAAAAAAAGACTAAAAAAGTCGAATATCGAGAACAGTTCGTGTAGTCGGAAATTTTTGTGCTATGGTAGTAAGGAGTGCCATGAACAACAAACTAGAAATTGTAACTGGTGAGAGATGAGTGCGGGGGTGGAGATACGTTTTAAGGTCAGTTTTGTACCTTCTTCTTGAAATAACGTGAAAACTGTGGTCCCAGCGGAAACATATATTCCAATACAAAATTTAACTACATTAAATTTCTCACAAAAAGATTCTGTTCATTTTTTCTCTCGAACTAACAGTCTGTGCATAGCGAGGAAGAGAATATGAAAGGCTCGAGAGTCCTTTTTTATGAACAGACACAACGTTGTTGGTTGCATAAAACGACATCGGTAGGTACAACTGAGTCACCCTCCATTCTTGAGACAGCACAACTCACCGCGCGCAAATAGACAGATTACATTCGTACAGTATTTGAGGTTCAGAGAACTTACTCACTTGGAATAACTTTACACATAATTTCAAACATTTAAGAAACTTTTTCGCGCTGATTACTCTCCCCCTCCCCCTCCGAAAAATGATGAAATGAAAAAAGTTCATAGCTGACTATATTTCCGCCGTTCACGCAATAAAACTGCCGTATCAATCATGACGTTTCAGTTTATCACCTCTTTACTGCTAATTCCATTCCCAGCACATTTTGCAGAGAGTATCCACATATACCACTGAATATACATAAAAATTATATGATTGTACAACAAACAGTTCAGGAGACATGAGTCAGAAACATTGATATACGTGAAACGCTATATTTTCTTAAAACTGAATGCAGCTTATCCAGGCTGTACTCATCCGGTGTTTAATAAAATGAGAGGTTAGCGACTTCGAACAAACTTTAAACCTAATTTCAAAGCTTCTTTAAACTACTTTTCGCTTACCTGTTCTACATCAATATTAAAGCCATTAATTCCTTTGTAATCAGAAATTTGAACTTTGTTTATGAACTGAAGTTCGAGTCTTTAAAGAACAGCTCCTTTTTTGTATTCTAGAAGCGGCAACATTTTTGCCCGAAATGTTATGACACATTCAATATCCCTGTTTGGGTCTACAATGACATCTTCAGGACACAGCACACTATGAAGTGTGTCAGTGTATAATCATGTATTTTAACCTGTCAGTCATATTTACGTATTCTTACTATGGACATGGAATGCATAAACATTGTAGACACAAGGACACTGTCTTCTTAAACGGAATGATTAGGCGTTGACAATTTCAGAGTGAGCTGTCACATGAAAAATTTAATATGCTGAAATCGCAGTTGTCAATAATTAAATTTAACAACAGTGCAGACGGAAAGCGTTGTTCATTACTAAAATTATGAAATTACCTTGTGTAGTGGCGGTGTGTAGTCAACCATGTTTTCTTTGGTTGGTTCTTTCGTTTATGCGACTATTTCTTTTTCGGTACTATGGTGAGCAGCTGTTGACTATATCTCTGTCGCGTTACTGACAGCACTGACGTAATCTGTTAATACGGCCATATGCATACTCACTAACTGCAACGTAACAAGTTACATGAAATATACATTTGCAGACAGGCTCCTATTGTCGAACTTCACGCCCCCTATTGCGCGGTGGCGGTTTCCAACACAGCCCTCTCACTTTAGTTATTGCCCTCGCCACCGAACCATCTGTGCAGCTAAGGGTCAAGTTATTTTTTATGCAACCTATCTTATTGTTTGTTCCTGACAACTGGGTGTCGTTGGCTCTCCAGCCATGGACTTTGCGATCTGTGACGTCAACATGATGTTCCCGACCAGAAATATTTTAGCTGCGACTTTTCTCACTGCTTTAAAATAGTAACATCCCTTCAGACTTCAACCAGTCTTAGAACTGGCTGTGTACATCGTGCACAGGCATGTTCAATTTTTATTTTTATTTTTAGCCAGATTAAAAAACGGAAGATTAAATTGCTGCGAGTAAAAATTTTGGAAATTTGTGGTAAGGTCTTATGGATCCAAACTGCTGAGGTCATCGGTCCCTAAGCTTACGCACTACTTAATACAACTTAAACTAAGTTACACTAAGGACAACAAACACACCCATGCCCGAGGAAGGATTCGAACCTACGACGGGGGTAGCCGCGCGGACCGTGACAATGCCGCAAGTGAAACAAGTAGCAATGATATTTGTAATCATACCTACGACAAATATTTGGCTGTTGTTTCCAAATATGTCGCTTCTTCTGAGGTCGTGCTTAAGGAGCAATTTAAGAATACAGTTTAAAAGGCTGCGAGTGAAATGAGCAGCAATGTGGACTGACGATACGCCTCACTGTTGCTGTGTCAAAGGAAGCCGCGACAGTGAGGGAGGCTCTGATCGGGAATTCCACCGTGTAGAACTGGATGGTTGGAACTGGCGTCGGCCAGTGTGGCCGTGCGTTTCTAGGCGCTTCAGTCTGGAACCGCGTGACCGCTACGGTCGCAGGTTCGAATCCTGCCTCGGGCATGGATGTGTGTGATGTCTTTAGGTTAGTTAGGTTTAAGTAGTTCTAAGTTCTAGGGGACTGATGACCATAGATGTTAAATCCCATAGTGTTCAGAGCCATTTGAACCATTTTTGGAACTGGCACAGTGCTTGCAGCACCTACAAAAGGATCGCAAACGTCTCGGTCGGAAAGTCCACGGAGCCTTAAAATTGCACGTTTTTTAGACAAAAAAAATCGTCACGGTCACTACGCATAAACCTGTATTCAGGTGGTGTTTGCTTATTGCTGATTGTCGTTTAATTATTTGGTTGTATGACAGGCACTTTCTGGTTAGCGCTGTGAATTCTTTTGAAGGCTTTGCCGTATTTTATTATTATGTACGTGAAGCGGTACAGTCAATCTGCTCCATTTAACCCTTGCTTACCAATATTATCTGAGTGTCACTAGACTGCTTGCCGTGGTGTTCTGTGACATAATGAGAATTTTCTCCACGTAATACTCATGAAATATGGCCAGTGGATATGAGAATGGACCTGTCTGTGTTTTATTTTAATGTGTCACACTTCACATTTTCTGTCTTTACTCATCCATAAATGCGGTTTGCAGGAAGTTTGAACGTGTGGGGTATAGAAAGGTGAGGGGCTAACCAAACACAGAAGGTGGCGGTTTTCTCAAAGTACAACCTGTGGGTAAAGCTATGCGAAGAGACTTCCTGAGGGTTTTGTGAAAGATCGACGGAATCGGGAGTTAGAGGGCGGCAGGTGGTCGCATCCAGTAGGAGACGTTCACCTCCCTGGTGCTTGAACAGGGAGGCGTTGTCTCTGGAAGTCCGCCATGTTTTATACGCTGTCAAACTGACTGGCTCGAGGTGGGGAAGCTCCTGTGGATCTCTTGCTGTTGAGGCGAGAAAAATGAGTTACAGTGAGTTCAAAAAGTATTCGTTTCGTTGTAATTTTTTTTTAAAAACTAAGTATATCTCACGTGAAAGGAAGGGAACATAAAATGTGAACATCCAGTCATATGCAACGAACCTCATTGATGGCCAAGGAAATAAATGCATCCATAGCGATAACAAATTTGACAAAATGGAGAATTTATTCAAAGGCTTCTTCGTAAAGTATTCGTCCATTCCTATTTTTTTAATCTACGATATGAAAATATGATTTCAATTGCAAAACTTAATATTTAGTGGGGTTTCTCTCTGCAGCTATTACTGCATGTAGTCGTCTGGGCATAGACTTGACCAAGTTTGCCGTCAGAGAGGCTGGAATTTTGTCCCACTCGTCTTGAAGTGCTTCTTTTAGGTCTCTCTTGTCAGCAATGTGTCTTCTTCTGATACTATCTTTCAGTACTTTCCAAAGGTGTTCAATAGGATTAATGTCTGCGCTCTGAGGAGGGGTGTAAGTTGTTTGCGGTATTGTACAGGAGCCACAGCCTTGTATTTAGAGCCGTATGATTTGGGTCGTTATCTTGTTGAAAAATTTAGTTTCCTTGTAGACCTAATTTTTCGGCGCTAGGATTCAGATTTTCCTTTAAAATATTGATATACATATGGTGATCCATTGTACCTTCTATGAAACTTAATTTTCCAACACCTGCAGCACTCATACAGCCCCACACCATCAGGGAGCCACCACTGTGTTTAACCGTTGGCAGAAGATTGAGTGGCAACATCTCCGCATTCTTCTTACGCCACACAATTCACCTGCCATCCGACCCGAATACGCTATATTTACTCTCATCAGAAAATATTACTCTATTCTTCCGTTTTGAATCTATGTTCCATCTCCAAATGAAGAAGTTTCTTTCGATTCTGTTCCCTGATCCAAAATTTCTTGCGCGCTACCCGACCGTGATACCCACACGTTTTGGAGGTATTTCTGATTGTGTTGGCACATACCTTCTTTCACCTAGACTCTTAACTCCACAGCCAACTTAGGAGCGCTGATTTCAAGTTTCTTCTTCATTTCCTTCATGACAAATCTCACGTCTGCACCAGTCAAAGTGTGAGGGCGTCCGGTACATGGTTGGTTACTTAATGATTTTGTTGCGCAAAATCGATCTATTATCGACTGTCCCGTCGATCTATGTCTACCGACAACTTAGCAACCTCATAAGAAGATTTTCACTCAATATGCTAGCGCAGAATAAGTTTCCTTTCGATCAGCGTCATCTCAATACCCTTACGGTCCAAGGCGCTATTTGCACTGTATCGACGCAGTTCAGAACCATAACAGGCGATAGAGTGGGGCCGCGCACGGTTGACCCTAGTGTGTGCCGTGGGTCAGCGCTATAGTTTCAATCACTGCGCACAAAATTTCGGCATGTTGAGATGGTGGACGAATACTTTATGAACTAGCTCTTGTATTACATTTTCTATTTTGTTGACCTTGCTGTCTATATGGATGTATTTCTTTCCTTGCTTTTCAACAAAAACGACTTACCGAGGTACTTCTTACATGACTGCCTATTAAGATTTTGTATACATTTCATTTCATGTTACACACACTTTGTTTTCTAAAAGATATGCAGCTAGACGAATACTTTTTTGACACACTGTATATCATCGTCGATAACGTTCGCAGTTTGTCATTTGGAGTCAGTGTAGTCATCGAAGTGTTAGCAGACGGTTTAAATGTGGTAATTTTGATAGTTTAAGAGATAACAGCAAACATGGTTATTGTCCATTGAGACTGCGTGTTGGCCATCAGCTCTGCGCTCTGTTTCGAGAGTACTTGCTGTTTAAGATTGTACAGTTGTGTGCCGTACGGCGAAAACTTCCACGAAGTTTTGGTATTTCTCATCTTTGTGCTTCTCTGGTGAAATCGCTGGTTGTGTAGAACATCTTTGCCACAGAGGCTTGTAGTGCGTGTGTTGTCTACAAGGCGGCGTATGACAGACAGCGACGGCAGTCTCGAGTTAGTAGCGGCACGAGGAAGGTGGCAAGCCGGGTCCCCTGCTGGGAGCGTGTATGCGCCGGAAAACGACTTGACCCCGCCTGGAGAAATAGCGCGGCCTAGCTGTAGTTGAGAGCCGTTGCTCGGAGAACTATAATTTGGAAAGGAGCTCCCCTTTCACATGCAAGAGCGCTTTAGTTCCACAAACTGGTGTTGTCCGAAGGATGTCTGTACAGCCGTCACTACATGGTGGTCCATTGATCGTGACCGGGCCAAATATCACACGAAATATCAAACGAAAAAAACTACAAAGAACGAAACTCGTCTAGCTTGAAGGGGGAAACCAGATGGCGCTATGGTTGGTCCGCTACATGGCGCTGCCATAGGTCAAACGGACATGAACTGCGGTTTTTTAAATAGTAACCCCCATTTTTATTACCTATTCGTGTAGTACGTAAAGAAATATGAATGATTTAGTTGGACCACTTCTTTCGCTTTGTGATAGATGGCGCTGAAATAGTCACAAACATATGGCTCACAATTTTAGACGAACGGTTGGTAACAGGTAGGTTTTTTAAATTAAAATACAGAACGTAGGTACGTTTGAACATTTTATTTCGGTTGTTCCAATGTGATACATGTACCTTTGTGAACTTATCATTCCTGAGAACGCTTGCTGTTACAGCGTGATTACCTGTAAATACCACATTAATGCAATAAATGCTCAAAATGATGTCCGTCAACCTCAATACATTTGGAAATACGTGTAACGACATTCCTCTTAACAGCGAGTAGTTCGCCTTCCGTAATGTTCGCTTATGCATTGACAATGCGCTGACGCATGTTGTCAGGCGTTGTCGGTGGATTACGATAACAAATATCCTTCAACTTTCCCCCACAGAACGAAATCCGGGGACGTCAGATCCAGTGAACGTGCTGGCCATGGTATAGTGCTTCGACAACCAATCAACCTGTCATGAAATATGCTATTCAATACCGCTTCAACCGCACGCGAGCTATGTGCCGGACATCCATCATGTTGCAAGTACATCGCCATTCTGTCATGCAGTGAAACATTTCGATTGCCATCGATAAAATGGGGTCCAATTATCCTTCCTCCCACAATGCCGCAACATACAATAGCCCGCCAAGATCGCTGATGCTCCACTTGTCGCAGCCATCGTGGATTTTACGTTGCGCAATAGTGCATATAGATCGCATGCAAAAAATCTGTCATTGTCCCGTAACTTCTCTTGTGCCCAGTGGCAGAACTGTACACGACGTTAAAATCGTCGCCATGCGATTCCTGGTGCATAGAAATTTGGTACGGGTGCAATCGATGTTGATGTAGCATTCTCAACACCGACGTTTTGAGATTCCCGATTCTCGCGCAATTTGTCTGCTACTGATGTGCGGATTAGCCGCGACAGCAGCTAAAACACCTACTTGGGCATCATCATTTGTTGCAGGTCGTGGTTGATGTTTCACATGTAGCTGAACACTTCCTGCTCCCCTAAATAACGCAACTATCCGGCGAACGATCCGGACATTTGGATGATGTCGTCCAGGATACCGAGCAGCATACATAGCACACGCCCGTGGGGCATTTTGATCACATACATCTACACGATATCGACCTTTTTCGCAATTGGTAAACGGTCCATTTTTTTTCTTTATTGTTATTTTTAAACCTGTTTACAGGCAGGCCTGCAGCAGCATACTACGCCGCTCTTTGGCGGCAGAGAAACACAAAAGATACAAATGGAGACAATTAGAGAAAAAAAAATATGGTGGACATATAAACGGAGACAAACACTTTTTAAAATACATGGAGCCGTTCACGGGCGTAGAGTCCAAGATAAAATATGTGCAGACACTTAGACACATACATAGACGAAAATTGTCACACGTGAACGTAGGTGCACAAAACGAATAACAGTGAAGCACTTAAGCACAAAACGACGGCACACACAGAAACACGAGGCGTTGATCTCCGGCGCGCGAAAGTTCACTAACCGTGTACGAGTCCGGGGACCTGCCAAGAGAGGAGGAGGGGGGGTGGGAGACGGAGAGGGAGAGGGAGAGGGGAGAGCAGATGCCATGGGCAGGGGAGATAGGGGGAAGGGAGGAACGGGGAGGGGAAGCCCAGGGGAAGAGGGGTGAAGGAAGGGGACGGGGGAAAAGGAAAGAGAAGGCAGGGAGGGTGCCCAAAGGAAAGGACACAGGAAGTGGGGGCAGAGAGGATCAAAGTTGATAGGAGGGGTAGACGGAGGGGAGGAGGACATCATCAGGGAGGGGAGCTGGCGGAAGCCACCTTGGGAGAGGGTATGGAGGGTGGAGAGATGCAGACCGGGTGGGATGTGGGAATACAGGCGCGGCAGCAGGCGGGGTTGGGAGAGGATGGGCGAGACAAGTGGGTGAGGAGGATCGAGTTTGCGGGAGGTGTACAGGATCTGTATCCTTTCAAGGAAAAGGAGGAGGTGGGGGAACGGAATGAGATCGTACAGGATCCGCGTGGGGGAGGGGAGACGGATGCGATAGGCGAGGCGGAGAGCATGGCGTTCAAGGATTTGAAGGGATTTATAAAAGGTAGGGGGGGAACGGTCCATTTTAAGAGGGGTAATGTATCACGAAGCAAGTACCGTCCGCACTGGCGGAATGTTACGTGATACCACGTACTTATACGTTTGTGACTATTACAGCGCCATCTATCACATAGCGAAAAAAGTGGTCCAACTGAAACATTCATATTTCTTTAGGTACTACACGCTTATGTAATAAAAATGGGGGTTCCTATTTAAAAAAACCGCAGTTGATATCCGTTTGACCTATGGTAGCGCCATCTAGCGGGCCAACCGTAGCGCCATCTGGTTTCCCCCTTCAAGTTAGACGAGTTTCGTTCTTTGTAGTTTTTTCGTTTGATGCTTATTTCGTGAGATATTTGGCCCGGTCACTATCAATGGACCACCCTGTATACTGTCGCTGCACCCTGGTTGCATTTACACAGGAGCACTAGATAACTCGACGTGAAGCCGACTAAGTTTATTATTGAGTACTCGCCCATCTGTGTGTTTTAATTGTCTTGATACATCGCATTTGAGTCTACCCTTGTGGGGCGGCCTTAGTTCCACTATTTCGTGACAGGTCATTTGTTTTATCTGTTCGTGTTAGAAGGTTGTCATTACCTTGTATGCATGTGTAGGATCAGTGGTAGCTGATTTATGCTTCAGGTCTAATCACGCCAGTTTCATGATGTGTGTAACGTATTGCCAAGAAGTGTGCGCAAGACTGATGTGTGAAATGAAATAACATTGCAAGATTACGGCTCTTAAATCCACTGAGAGAGCAGCGGACGAATTCTAATGCTGTAGACTTGTTTTTGAGTTAAATAGTTACGTTTTGCAATTATAAAGTTCACGCCTCTTAATTTGACATTCATCTGAAGGAGTTTAGCACCTAAATTTGTTTTGATATTGTTCGGAACTCCTGTGCAGTGAATGAGCAAATTTTAAATTGTACCACGAGAAAAACCAATGTTAACAAAATTTGTGATAAGGCGGGCCCCGCTATAATTTGTTGTACATTTCAAGTGCTTTTGCTAAATTGGATTTATCTGAATATTGTTTTTAGGTTTAAATTGCCGCCAGTCTGTTAATATAAATTTGTTTAATGCTTACTACATGAAATTTTAAGATAGAATTGGGAATTTTTAATTTTTTATCGCAAGTCGTTGTCGAGCTTAAATTGAAACTTTTATTTGATGTTATAATTGCTTTGGGTTCAAATTCCACACTACTGTATCATCGGTATTTTACCTTTGATACTGGATCAGTGCAAATGTTATCAGTTAAGAGTAAGATTTGTAATGGCCATCCTTTCAAGGAAAAAAAATATAAAAGGGGTAGGATAATGGTTTTAATAACTGCCGAGTAAGAATTTTTTGTTTGTTTGTTTTAAAGGATGTCTGAGTTAATGTTAGCCCGGCACCTTACTACTCCGCCATAACTCCTACCATACCAAGTTGAGAGAACGTTTGCTGTTGCATTTTAACCTTGGTTTTTGTGGGATGAAGCTGATTATTATGTAGGCTTCTTTGTAACGAGGGCGTGAGCACATGTTTAGCCAATTTGTGGGAGTAGAGCCTAACGAGCTGAAACTAAAAGTTTTCCGTGCCCATGTGAAATGTTGGCTAATGGAAAAACAAACCGGGCGAGAGTATTATTTTTTATTTAGTCCTTTTGTGCGTATTTCGACTTTTTTTCCTTTTACTTGTACTGGAGCCGCAGAGTTCATCACGTGTGCATGTGAAATGGTTTCTAAGTCTCCGTAAGGCATAGATTGTTCTCAGATGCTCTCACGATGTTTAAGAGTAATACGGAGAAATATGGGACCCTTTCGTTTAGTTTTAATTTTTTTCTTTGTAAGTAAGATCTGACAATGTGGTGTAGCAACAGTTCATGTAGTGACTGAATCGTGGGACTTAAAATATTACTTAACTTCTTACTGTCCCATATAATGATTTTGATAACCCCCAGCCTCATTTAACGCAACAGTTTGGTATTTCTCGGTTAGCTGTGTTTATCAGTGCCAATGGACTCCATGCGTTTCCGCCACGTGTCTCTTACCTTCCCCCACGCTTTTTCAAATATTTTGTTTCAATCCTATGGGATGAAATAATGACCAATCAAAACTAAATTGATTAACGTACTTTGAATTTCAAAGTTCGCATCATATTTTATTTGAATTTAGCAAAGTCACCCTTCTCTCTTTATCGGAACAATTAATTCACGATCAATGTAGAACCATTAAATAAACAGATAGTCTGGCCGATTATAACAAATAATACCCATATACCAAGAAAGATAACATACAGTAAGAGGCTCAGATTTTCCTAGCTAAGTGAAGAGATAGTACTGAAACGAATAAGCATAAGTTGCAAGTCCATCCCAATGGTGAAAAACATAATTTGAGTATCAGTCAATGTGCAGTTGTAGAAGTCACCTCAGGAATCTAGGCTCTGCTCGTTTTCAGGCAGTCTCTCTCTCTCTCCTCTCCTCTCCTCTCCTCTCCTCTCCCCCCCCCCCCCCAACCGTGTTTGCGCGTCCGTGTGTCAATGTTGTGCTGCTTGGCTTGCTGATATACTGGACGTTACTGAAAGTAACCCATACCCTATCCTACAGTGTGACCGTAATTATCTTGGTTGTAACACACCAAAGGGAGCCATAACGCTGGATGTGTTTGCTACATCAAGAATCTGTATTATATAACCCCATTGTAAAAATGTTTCGAGAATAATAAATGTAGATACTTGGAAAGTAATTAAGATCTGCTATCGATATAACAAAATTACCGTTCTTTCCCCATTCAGGACAGATCGTTTCTCAACTCCCCTGCAAAGAATAGCCTCAAAGATAAACTAATAGATTCCTACAGCAGTAATTAAAGCATTAACGGAACAAAATCAACAATAGTTTGCTTATAGTCATGAATAATCAAAAGGCGCTCTCATGAATTTGTTGATTAAAGGTAAAGTAAGCGTTATGCGTTGCATTCTTAATTAACTGAAGTTTCGTGGTAGTGTAGACCCATTAAATGCATAGATGAAGTCGGGCCGATTATAAGAAATAATAACCATGTACCAAGGAATATAACACACAAGAAGAGGCTGAGATCTCTCTAGCAAGGTGGAGAAAGTAGTGAAAGGAAGTAGCACAAGTTGCATAGACACAAATAATGAGTAAACAGTGAGCTAATAGGACAGTCATTGAAAGCCATGGACGTTAGTTCCATTAAACATAACAAACGGTAATTGCGCATACGCTGGATGTTTAAATAGCTGAACCTTCACTGTCACCGGCCAAAACGATTGTAAATTAATGACTGATGTATAACTTTCACTGCTGCAACTGACGGAAATTCTTTTTGGTTGTTTTGCGTCAATATTCTCTCTTTCCTTTCCTTGATAAACATAAATATTAAATGATTAAATAGGATAGTCACTATTGTACGCCGCGCCAACGCATTTTGAGACTCACCGTTTATATTAACAAATAGCTTACAAAAATGTGAGTGTACCTCCGTTTACATCCACTCAGCTTCATAACTCCATTGAGGAGCAAAGAAAGATGGAAGCAGATATAAAATACACTCCTGGAAATTGAAATAAGAACACCGTGAATTCATTGTCCCAGGAAGGGGAAACTTTATTGACACATTCCTGGGGTCAGATACATCACATGATCACACTTACAGAACCACGGGCACATAGACACAGACAACAGAGCATGCACAATGTCGGCACTAGTACAGTGTATATCCACCTTTCGCAGCAATGCAGGCTGCTATTCTCCCATGGAGACGATCGTAGAGATGCTGGATGTAGTCCTGTGGAACGGCTTGCCATGCCATTTCCACCTGGCGCCTCAGCTGGACCAGCGTTCGTGCTGGACGTGCAGACCGCGTGAGACGACGCTTCATCCAGTCCCAAACATGCTCAATGTGGGACAGATCCGGAGATCTTGCTGGCCAGGGTAGTTGACTTACACCTTCTAGAGCACGTTGGGTGGCACGGGATACATGCGGACGTGCATTGTCCTGTTGGAACAGCAAGTTCCCTTGCCGGTCTAGGAATGGTAGAACGATGGGTTCGATGACGGTTTGGATGTACCGTGCACTATTCAGTGTCTCCTCGACGATCACCAGTGGTGTACGGCCAGTGTAGGAGATCGCTCCCCACACCATGATGCCGGGTGTTGGCCCTGTGTGCCTCGGTCGTATGCAGTCCTGATTGTGGCGCTGACCTGCACGGCGCCAAACACGCATACGACCATCATTGGCACCAAGGCAGAAGCGACTCTCATCGCTGAAGACGACACGTCTCCATTCGTCCCTCCATTCACGCCTGTCGCGACACCACTGGAGGCGGGCTGCACGATGTTGGGGCGTGAGCGGAAGACGGCCTAACGGTGTGCGGGACCGTAGCCCAGCTTCATGGAGACGGTTGCGAATGGCCCTCGCCGATACCCCAGGAGCAACAGTGTCCCTAATTTGCTGGGAAGTGGCGGTGCGGTCCCCTACGGCACTGCGTAGGATCCTACGGTCTTGGCGTGCATCCGTGCGTCGCTGCGGTCCGGTCCCAGGTCGACGGGCACGTGCACCTTCCGCCGACCACTGGCGACAACATCGATGTACTGTGGAGACCTCACGCCCCACGTGTTGAGCAATTCGGCGGTACGTCCACCCGGCCTCCCGCATGCCCACTATACGCCCTCGCTCAAAGTCCGTCAACTGCACATACGGTTCACGTCCACGCTGTCGCGGCATGCTACCAGTGTTAAAGACTGCGATGGAGCTCCGTATGCCACGGCAAACTGGCTGACACTGACGGCGGCGGTGCACAAATGCTGCGCAGCTAGCGCCATTCGACGGCTAACACCGCGGTTCCTGATGTGTCCGCTGTGCCGTGCGTGTGATCATTGCTTGTACAGCCCTCTCGCAGTGTCCGGAGCAAGTATGGTGGGTCTGACACACCGGTGTCAATGTGTTCTTTTTTCCATTTCCAGGAGTGTAGTTCAGTCGAGTGCCTAATCTTCTACAAAAACAAAAATTAATTTCCGCATAGAGGCTCCACCGATTTGGCTGTTTTTTTTTCGTAACTGTTTGTACCAGGTTTGAATTAGAGAAGATTTTTGGAAAATCCACCGGAAAAGTTGGAAATTTGGTTGATATTTCTGTATGAAAATCATAGGCAACAATGTGGCGGTCGGTTTAAGTTCTGCTGTCACGTGTTTTCGTAACAAAAACAAATTCCGCATTGAATATTGATAATTTGCGAAAAACAATACAACTGAAGCGATTTTTCAGTGTGTTAAAAGTGGTGATCATGTCTTTAGTCCCTTGCAAAGACTCAGTTGACGTCAGTTCGTAGTAATTTGTTTTGTCGCAAGCATTCAATTGATTTAATATCGTGGTTTATTTCTTTGAAAAATATAAAATGCCATTAATGAGGCGTCGAAATATCGGTCGGTGTACGCGCAACGCAGGCCAACTACATGATCGTCGAATCAGTGACACTCACAAAGAACATACGCAACGTTCGGAGGCAAATCCGATAACAGTTTCTCAAGCGCTATCCATTATTACTCGGGAGCAATGAATTCCGTTTTATTTCATTCCAATAAACTCATTATCTCACGGAATCTGGTTTGTTTCAGTTTCGTCGGATGAATCCCTTTCCCCTGTTCAGAATGGCTTCAACCTTCGCAATATCTGGTTCACGGTTTATAATATGTCCTAGAATTTGTAATTTGCTCCTGAAAAATTTGCTCTTTTCCTGGTTAACAGTAAAATTCTTTTCTTTTAACTTTCCCAACACATCTTGTATATTGTGAACGAGTAAGTCATCCAAATGCAAAATGACATGTTTTAGTTTTTGCCCTTATGCCTGATCAAGAGCTCTAGTGAATTCTGTCGCTTTTAATCCAAAAGACAAAACACGAAACTGTTAACCCTTTTACTCAAATAAGAAGGCAGTTTACTTACATGATTTAGTAGTCGGTAACACCTGCCAGTATTCCACGCTAATGTTAGGGTATTGTATGTTAACCGGGGACCTAGAAACGACGGTGAGGCTCTGTCCCCGCGTCAGCCGCAGTGGTCCACAACCCCACGACGACTACCGCAGTCCACTTCATCCCTCCGTCGCCCCACACCGAACCCAGGATTATTGTGCGTTTCGGCCCCCGGTGGACCCCCCAGGGAACGTCTCACACCAGACGAGTGTAACCCCTATGTTTGCATGGTAGAGTAATGGTGGTGGTGTACGCGTACGTGGAGAACTTGTTTGCGCATCAATCGCCGACATAGTGTAACTGAGGCGGAATAAGGGGAACCAGCCCGCATTCGCCGAGGCAGATGGAAATCCGTCTAAAAACCATTCGCAGACTGGCCGGTTCACCGGACCTCGACACAAATACGCCGGGCGGATTCGTGCCGGGGACCGCTCCTTCCCGCCCGGAAAGCCGTGCGTTAGACCGCACGGCCAACCGGGAGGCCCCAATGTGAGGGTACTAAAGTATTGTATGCACAAAATTTAGAGAACATTTCTTCAGTATTAGTTGCATGGTCACACTCTACATCTAAAAACTGACCAGGTGTTGTATGACAGACAGGTACCATGGGGTTGTTGTATTTACTATTTGAATGTTCAGTAATGTTACACTACAACATATGATCTATTTCAGACTTCATCTCTGCCCTGACACCCATGGTTCTCATATAAGCCGATATGTAAATCTTAGTACATTCTTTTACTTATATATAAAATTCTGATTATCCCTACTTTCTCAGAAAAAATTAGTTTGTACTTACTTAACAATTTGTCTAGTCGCTCTTTTTGTTGAGTGGAGCTAACCACTTTCACTTTATCCTTTCCATCACATGACTATTACCGAGACCTTGTCGATATTCTCATTCTCTGACACAGTCACCTTTACAAAGTTCATCTTTATATCCACATTTCAAATGTTCTTAGTATGAACTTCTTCTGGACAATTAGTATATGTTATGAATTCTACGTCTTTAGTATCATCCCCTCACTGAATATTCATTTTCTGGTCATTCAGTGAAAAGTTAGCATTATGGCTCATGAACCAGTTTACACTGAACGAAACATCTAATTATAAATTTGGCAAAACAAACATTTTGTGTTAAAACTGCAGGTCCAGTATTCTGAATTTAATCGTTGCTTATTCCCAGATTTCTTTACATTCGTTGCCTACAGTTCCGTGCAAAATCGCTCATTTGATACGAACCACCTATGCCTCGCCATTTGCTGGTACTTTTTGCTATAGGTCTTGATTAATTAAACTTGCCTGGCTACCTGCATCAGTAAGAAGTTGTAGCTGTTTACAACTTTCCAGTATTTCTCTCAAGAGTATATCCCTCAGACGTTCCCCACTTCGGTGATTAATGAATGCTGTTGTGCAAGTGGTACTTTTTTGCAGGTGTACGCTCGGCGGGACTCTGAAACACATCATCCCCACTGACTCGATTGCTAGTGACAGCCCTTGATTTATTTTTTTCAGATGACTGTTGCGGCATTCCCATTAATTACGTTATTTTGTCTTATCTTTCCGTATAACTCCCTCCCAAATTAGAACGGAATCCCAGCTTCATACCTTTCTATCATATTGTTACTAGATATGGATCTTCAGGTTTTGGCGGCGCAAAGACTGTTCCATTAAGTTTCGGGTGTGCAGCCGCAAGAATTCTCCTTCTTCTAATATTTCGGCTGTATAACGTTCAGCTAAATTCAGAGTGAGGCGCAAGACTGCTACTTCAGTTTTTTTTTCTTTATTAAATTTCGATTCCCCCCGAAGGGGCGGGCTGGCAGCAGCTTAGTATGCCGCTCTTCAGCCCACAGACTTTGTTTGAAAAAGATGAAGAGAATAAATAATAAAAACAGGCGATAAAATCGGAGACTTAAATAGTATCAGGGCGAAAAAATCGTGGAACTTAAAACATAGAACAAAGGGATGATGATGCTAATAAAATACATACGAAGCACACAGGTAAAATAATAGACAGACAATTAAAAAACACGGCGACAGTCTGGTCTCTGTTCGCAAAAGATATAAAATTCACACCCAGTGACAGCATGGTTTCTGTTCGCAACACTAGAAAGACGGACAACACTGAACATTCACTGGAACACTGCACTAAAAAGTTGGCAAATGTGACATACCACAGCTGAGAGCAGGTGGGGGGAAACTGGACAGATGATGGGAAAATGAAAAAGGCTGGGAGGAGTGGAAAAGCGAAGGGGGAGAGGAGGGGTGAAAGGAGCCGATGGAGGATGAGGATCCATAAGAGGGGTGGGGGGTGCTGGACAGACGGGACAGGGAGTGGGGAAGGCAGAGGAGGGGAATACAAAAGGACTCAGCAGGGGGGGGGGAGAAGGGAGGTAGGGAGAGCTTTGGCGGGGAGAAAACAGGATGGAAAGGGGGGGGGGAGGGAGCCCAGGGAAAGGACAGAGGAAAGGAAGGAGGATGAGGATCAGAGTTGATAGGAGGGATAGATGGAGGGAGAGAGGGCATCATCCGGGAGGGGTAGTTGATGGAAGCCACCTTGGGAAAGGAGATGAAGGGTGTAGAGATGGAGGGTAGGGGGGTCACAACAGTGAAGACGTGGCAGGGGCGGGGACGGGAGATGAGAGGAGCAGCCAGGGGGCGAGGGGGATCATGGCGGCGGGAGATGTAGAGTATGCGGATAATTTCGAGGATTAGGAGAAGATGGAGGAAAGGAATGAGGTCATAGAGGATCCGCGTGGGGGACGGGAGGCGTATACGGAAGGCGAGGCGGAGTGCATGACGCACAAGGCTCTGGAGGGACTTATAGAATTTGGGGGGGGGGGGGGGGCAGTTCACTCCAGTGCTCGCTTCGTCCCTTTATACTCGTGTACCGCGCAACTGCGCATGCGGCCACAGATGCAAATGCACCAGAGACGCTGGTCGGCGGCAGAGACGCGCACAATGCGCAGTCGATCTGTATTGGCATGTCGATGTATCACTGTGAGCTGCACTGTGACGTCGTCTTCGTGAGTTTATTACACCAAGTGTCGGATTCTATGATTTATCAAGGTTGAAACCACTACCTCTATTAATTAAATTCGTTGTCAAGCGAATCTCAATTGCCTCCTTCACTACCGAGTCCCAAAAAGATGATGTAGTTGCCAAAATTTCGACGTTGTCATACAACATACTGTGACCAGTGTCAATACAGTGCTCTGCTACTGCCGGCTTGTTAGGTTGTAAAAGTCGTGTGTACCTCTGTTGTTCTGTACATCTTTCTTGGACGGTACAAGTTGTTTGTCCAATGTAAGAAAGGCCACATTCACGTGGAATTTTGTAAACTCCAGATTTTCGGAGCAACAAATCATCTTTGACAGAGCCCACGAGTGCAGCTGTCTTGGGTGGAGGACGAAAAATCACTTTTACTTTGCGTCTGCTGAGAATCGGTCCTATTTTTGATGAGAGGCTACTCACATATGGTAGGAGGGCCACCGATTTAAAGATTTCTTCGTCTTCTTCTGCTTTCTTTGTGGCCTCTTTCGGTTCCAATTTCAGTGCCTTCTGTATTTGTTGTGGGGAGTACCCATTGTCTTCAAACACTCTTTGTAAGTGGGAAAGTTCATCTTGCAGACTGCTTTCGTCAGAAATAATATGCGCTCTATGGGTCAAAGTTCGGAGAACACTCATCGTCTGGGCAGGATGGTGGCAGCTATTTGCACGTAAATACAAATCCGTGTGCGTCAGCTTCCGATACACTTCATGTACCAAAGTGCCATCCTTTCTGCGCCGAAGCAGAACATCCAAGAATGGAAGGCATCCCTGCTTTTCAATTTCCATCGCGAACTTTATTTGATCGTGGAGGGAGTTCAGATGTCTTAAGAAGTCTTGCAAGTTATCTTCACCATGAGGCAAACTACAAAGTTATCATCAACATACCTCCAGAATACCGTGGGTTTCAAGTCAGCAGTTTCAAGCGGCTTCTCGAAGCCTTCCATAAATAAATTGGCCACCAGAGGGGATAAGGCGCCCATGGTGACTCCGTTCGTCTGTTCAAAAAATTCTTTGTTAAATAAGAAGTATGTAGAGATCAGAACATGTTTGAATAAAGCTGAAATCTCTTTGTCAAAACTTCTTTCAGTAAGTTGTAGAGATTCTGGAAGGGGAACCTTTGTGAATAAAGACACCACATCGAAACTAACTAATATATCAAAATGGTTCATTTTCAATTATTTCAGTTAACTTATGAAATCAGCAGAGTTTCTTATTTGGTGAGCACATTTTCCCACAAGCGGCCTCAGCAACGATGCCAGGTGTTTGGCAACGTCATAGGTAGGAGATTCTATGTTACTCACTATGCAGCGGAGCCGGAATATTAGGAGAATGAGAATTCTTGCGGCTGCACACCCGAAACTTAATGGAACATATTGTTACTATGTTTGTAATACTGTCTTCTCCACACATTTTGATTTCCGTAAGATGGGTTTCGGAAACTTCTGCCAGAAAAATTAGGTTCTCTATGACTGTTTCCAACCATTCGACCATAATTTACTTCACACACATGATTACCTCGATTCTGTGCTGACTTTTCTCTCTGCTGTGCTCCATAACTCTGCTCCCCTCTAACATTACCATATTCCCATGATTTATTTAAATATTAAAAGTGACCTAGCAACTCCAACAGTTATAGACTACTGTCTCATTTCTGCCGAATTTGTTTTCCCTTACAGCTGCACACAGTCTCCTAATAAGTACTTCCACCAAATACAGTTCATAAACTGTTCGCCCACATACTTAGATTAGTCAAGATACTTTTCTACATTACGTTATCCGCCGCATGAGTCGTTATAAAATCCATCTCCTAAAATCTGAAACAACAACCTGTGTTGTGCCTAGAGTTTCCAGGTGTCCAGATTTTCGCGGAACGTCCCGATTCACCCTCGATAGGGAGACCGAATGTCCCGGTTTTGGGTCGATCGAAAATTAGTAAATTTCCAAAGCTAAAACAATGGTGCGATACACAAACCTCATTGTTTCGTACTTTTCGCTGACGCGACGCTAGGGCCATTGTTGTGCACACGCTCTGCATTGCTCCACATTTCACTCACTCGGACAGGAACGCTGTGTTCTTTTCGTAAGCCTTCCAACTCTTTTTTTTTTTTGCGCAAAGTATCGTAAGTTGTTCAAAATGGCGCTGAGCACTATGGGACTTAACATCTATGGTCATCAGTCCCCTAGAACTTAGAACTACTTAAACCTAACTAACCTAAGGACATCACACACATTCATGCCCGAGGTAGGATTCGAACCTGCGACCGTAGCGGTCGCGCGGTTCCAGACTGAAGCGCTTATAACCGCTCGGTCATTCTGGCCGGTACCACTTCAGAAAATCGTGCTGCAAGAAGTTTTGGAATGGATAGATATTACAGAATAAATAACAGATTATCTGATAACTTCATGCGTGCTGAGTCCAGAACAAGAAATTTACCTCCAGAGGTCAAGTCTGATGCTGAGGCTACAGTCTCAAGAGCTCTGCTTAACTCGGCGATTTTGTAAACGCAGCTAAATTCTTCAAAACCTACCGAACTTATAAAATTGTGTTCTATAAGTAATGGGATTTTAAAGACAAAAATTTGCTCTTCCAAGAAATGTTTGGGTATTTCCTTTCGATTTTCATTTCTTATTTTAAAAAAAATTGTAAACTCCCTGCCCGCACTGAGCTTGCCAATACATTTCTAAATTATCTGTGGTACCATACTAGTAAGATACATATGTGTGCTAAACGCGCCATCTGTTGCCTCAACACTGCGGCACCAGCTCTTATTTCACTTGATTCTGGCTTGTTTCTCCCTGTTGGGGTTGTTATTAACAATGTGTAAAATAAACGATTATAGTTTAATAACCAAAGATAATTTAGAAATTTATAAGGGGCGCTCAAAAAGAAACGAGCTGGAGACATAATTACATAAACCAGTACCTGAGTGTTAGAAGTATTGACCCTGGCTGTTGAGACACTTGTCCCACTGTGGCACAAGGCGGTGAATGGCTGTCTCATAAAATTCCCGGGGCTGCGATGGTAACCAGTTCCGCATGTACAGCAGGACGTCGTCGTCGTAGATGACGTTCTTCTTTTACCAACATGGCCCCCTTCTGATTCACTTCCTGCAGCGCGAGACGATAGTGAATGCCCAGCGTTACCCGCAAAGCTTGGCCACCCTTCGCCAAGCGATCAAATCAGAACGACCAGGCAATCTCATCCGTGGAGTCATTCTGCTCCACGGCAAAGCAAAGCCTCATACGGCCAACACAGTCGCGGCATTCGTGCAGAAATTCTAATGGGAGGTTCTCAGCCACTCTCCATACAGTCCGGACCTTTCTCCCTGTGATGACGCTATTTATGGTCCCCTTAAAAAAGCTGTGAGGGGCAAACGATTCAGCTCGGCCGACGACGTCCAGCTGTACTTGTGGAACTGGTTAACATCGCAGCCCCGCCTTGTGCCTCAACAACCAGGGGCAATGCTTCCAACATACAGGTACTGGTTTCTGTAATTATGCCTCTGGTTCATTTCTTTTTCAACGCCCCTTATATATTTCTAAATTATCTGTGGTACCGTACTCGTGAGATATACAAGTGTGTCAAGCACGCCATCTGTTGACTCACCACTGCGGTACCAGCTCTCATTTTACTTGATTGTGGCTCATTTCTCCCTGTTGGAGTTGTTATTAAACTATAATCGTTTGCTTTGCCCACTCTCTAAAGTAACAATATTTCAGGACAACCGAATAAACATTGTTGCATTTTAATAACAACAATATGAACACTATATTTAAAAACTGAAAATTTTTGGAGCAAAGCGGAGGTAAGATGTTTTGGCAGTCTCTTTCCAATAGATTATTAATAAAATATAAAATAACCGGTTATAAGTAAGACAAAAAAATCGAAAAACCTGATGGTCAAACCTAATCAGAAGGTTTTCACCCTATCTCAAATTCTAAGGTTATGGGCTGATTACAAGACAGAACATACATTTTCATTTCATTGTATGCTTTAGAAATTCATGAAACTAGATGTTTTGCAAATAAATATAGATTAAATTATGTTTCAGCAACGCTCGTTAATTCATTAATTATACATGACTTAAATCGCTATGTCTGTGCTTCGAATTTGAATAGATTTTTTATGAGTCTACAAGCTTTTAAACCACTTCTGACTGCAAAATATATATACCTATTTTGCCAGACTATAATATGTACTGTACTTACTAACTTATTTTCTAAAAGTTGAGCGAAGATTTAACAGCATTATAAACGTAACAACTGACAAGTATTACCTGTCTCTTTTACCACTTCCGACGGCAGATTGCGGAATTAGACTTGTTTATACCCGAATGGAACGAAAAGAAGCTAGCCATATACTGTGTGGCTTTACGTGTCGTAGGGCGGTAATAAGTCACTTTAGACGTCGAATATCCATTTATTTAGCACTGGAACAAGCCAATACAACATGGCAATACAAACGTAGCGCTCTGAGTGAACATAGGTAAAGATAAATCAAAGATGATAGAGTCCAAAGATACAGTGTTTTACGCCAGAGGCGCCACAGAAGCCCACGGTGGAGGGAAGATTTCTCACTCGAGCACAAGATCATCGTGCCAGCGCGGCCGTCAAATGCGGCGTCCAACGCAAAAAGTGGGAGCGTCGGAAACCACGCCGACAGTCAAGTGCGTCGGACTGCTGCGAAGGTGGGAAAACCTCGCTCCAGGTCACGTTGGCGGCGTCAGCAAGCGTAGCGGCGAAGGGAGGCAGATCGGAAGCGTCGGAATACGGTTCAGAGAGGGACCACGCCGGTTTTAAGCGGTTAACTGAAACTGTTTGAGGTCGTCCATTGAGATGTATTACGAAAGTATTCACTCTGAAACGTCAGATGGGGTGTGGACCCGAATAAGACGGCTGCAATACCGCACGACGGAGACGTCTCGTAGCATCACGAATTCACACGATGCCAGGTCCTTGTAGACGAACACAGATGGCGTAATATGTGGGCGAGGCGGGGAGGGGTGGGGTGGGGCATACGCGAGGCTCAAAGGGCAGGAGGTCGTAGGCGTCAACCTGCGATGTGTCCTCCACGAATTCTGCTGGCAGGAGTAGGGGTACTCAAATATGATCTCAGCCAGCGATGCATCCAGCTCCTCCTTATGTGTGGAAAGGTCGGAGAGTAAGACCCAAAGGAGGGACTAGGACCATAACCCACAGTGGCACTTACTGCTTTCATGTGCCTGAGGTACCACTGTTCTGCCACAACAGAGCAGTAGTGCACAGCACCACATCTCATGCACACCACCACAGCTCAGCCACAAAGGAGCATTAAGAGCAAAACAGCACTGCTCAGCCAACAGAACAGTAAGTGCACAGCACCAAGCCTCAGCCACAGCAGAGCAGTAAGTGCAGAGCACCACTCCAAATACACAACAGAGCAGCAAGGATCCAGCACCACTCCTCATGCACATCAGAGCAGTAAGTGATCAGCACCACTCCTCACACACAACAGAGCAGTAAGCGCACCACACCAGTCCTCATGTGCAACAGAGCAGTAAAAGCCAACATCAATCCTCATGCACAACAGAGCAGTAAGTGCGAGAACCACCACTCAAGCACCACAGGACAATAAGTGTGCAACACCACTGCTCAACCAAAACAGAACAGTAAGTGCAGAGCAACGATGCATATCCTCAACAGAGCAGTAACTGCACAGCACCACTCTTCAGCCACAACAGAGCAGCAAGTGCACAACACCACTACTAAAGCACATCAGAGCAGCAAGATTACATCAGCACTCCTCAAACACAAAAGAGCATTAAGTGCACAGCACTACTGCTCAGCCACAACAGAGCAGTAAGTGAACATAACCATACCTCACGCATGACACAGAAGAGCACAGCACCACTACTCACGCTCAAGAGAGCAGTCAGTGAACAGTGCCCCTGCTCAGCCACAGCAGAGCAGTTAGAGCACAGCACTATTACTAACGAACTAAAGAGTAGTAAGTGCATCTCCATATTTCTTGCGCAACAGAGCAGTAAGTCAGCAACAACAGTATGTTCACCCACAGAAGAGTAGTAAGTGCATAGCGCCACTCATCACGCACAACCGAGTAGTAAGTGCATTGCACCACTGCTTGGCCACAACAAAGCAGTGAGTGAACAGCACCAGCGCTCAGATTAAAGAGTGAAGTAAGTGCACAGCACATTACTTAGCCAAAACACAACAGGAAGTATGCAGCACCACTGCTCAGCCAGAACAGACCAGTAAGTGCACAACACCACTGCTCAGCCACAATAAGGTTGTGTGAGCACAGCACTACTGCTCACACGTGACACAGCAGTAAATGCAGAGCACCACTTCTCAGCCAAAACAGAGCAGTAAGTGCTCAGCACCAATCCTCAGCCACAACAGAGCAGTAAGCGGACAGTGCCACTGCTGAGCCACAGCAGAACAGTAAGTGCATAGCACCCCATATCACACTGCAGAGCTATAAGAGCACAGCACAAATCCCCTCAAGCAACAGAGCAGTAATTGCACATCACCACTCCTCACTCACAGAAGGTCAGAAAGGGCATAGTATCACTCCCCATACACATCAGAACAGCAAGTGCACTTCACAACTGCTCAGGCATAACAGTGCAGCAAGTCCACTGCACCACAACAGAGCAGTATGTGCACAGCCTCACTGCTCACACATAACACAGCAGTAAATGCAGAGCACCACTTCACGGCCACAACAGAGCAGTACTTGCTCAGCGCCACTCCTCATTTACAACAAAGGAGTAAGTACACAGCACCACTGCACTGCCACAACAGAGCAGTAAGTGCACAGCACCAGTGCTCACCCACAACAGAGCAGTATGTGTATAGCACCACATCTCTCACCACAAAGCTGTAAGTGCACAGCACCATTACTCATCCTCAACATAGCAGTAAGTGTCAGCGCCATTGTTCAGGGACAACAGAGCACTAAGTTCCAGCACAACTGTTAAGGGCACAACAGGGCTGTAACTGGCTGCACCACAGTTCCGACACAACATAGCTGTAAGTGCCAGCACCACACTCCAGCGGCAACAGAGCAGTAAATGCATTTACTGCACGCTTGTGGCTGAGCACTAAGGTGAGCACTTACTGCTTGGTTGTTGCCGAGCAGCAGTGCTTTCCACTTACTGCTCTGTTGTGGCTGAGCAGGCTGGTGTGCACTTACTGCTCTGTTGTGGCTGAGCTGTTGTGCTTGCAATTACAGTTTTGTCAGCCTCATCAATGCTTCTTGCTCTTACTGCTCTGTTGTTCCTGAAGAGAGACTTCACTTACTGTTCTACTGTGCCTGAACTGTGGTGCTAGCACTTACAGCCATGTTGGCCATGAACATTATTGCCAGCATCAATTCCGTACAGCGCTCGGAAAGAACGAACACCTATATCTTTCCGTACGGGATCTGACTTCCGTTATTATATCGTGGTGATTGTTTCTCCCTATGTAGTTCGGTGTCAACAACATATTTTCGCATTCGGAGGAGAAAGTTGGTGATTTGAATTTCGTGAAAAGTTTCTGTCACAACGAGAAACGCCTTTCTTTTAATGATGTCCAGCCCAAATACTGTATCATTTCAGTGACCTCTTTCCCATATTTCGCGTTAGTACAAGACGTCCTGCCCTTCTCTGAACTTTTTAGATGTACTCCGTCAGTCCTATCTGGTAGGGATCCCACATCGTGCAGCACTATTCTAAAAGAGGACGGACATGTGTGGTGTAGGCAGTCTCCTTAGTAGGTCTGTTACATTTTCTAAGTGTCCTACCAATAAAACGCAGTCTTTGCTTAGCCTTCCCCACAGCATTTTCAGTGTGTCTCCTTAGTAGATCTGTTACATTTTCTAAGTGTCCTGCCAATAAAACGCAGTCTTTGCTTACCCTTCCCCACAACATTTTCAGTGTGTTCCTTCCAATTTAAGTCGTTCGTAATTGTAATTCCTAGGTATTTAGTTGAATTTACGGCCTTTACGTATGACTGATCTAACGTGTAACCGAAGTTTAACGGATTACTTTTAGCACTGATGTGGATGGCCTCACACTTTTCGTTATTTAGGGTCAACAGCCAATTTTCGCCCCATTCAGATATCTTTTCTATATCGTTTTGCAATTTATGTTGATCTTTTGATGACTTTATTAGTCGATAAATGACAGCGTCATCTGCAAACAACCCAATACGGCTGCTCAGATTGTCTCCCAAATCGTTTATATAGATAAAGAACACCAAAGGGCCTATAACACTATCTGGGGGAACGCCAAAAATCACTTCTGTTTGACTTTCCGTCATTTACTACGAACTGTTACCTCTCTTACAGGAAGTCACAAATCCAATCACATAACTGAGACGATAATCTATAAGCACGCAATTTCACTATAAGCCGCTTGTGTGGGTACAGTGTCAAAAGCCTTCTGTAAATCCACAAATACGGAATCAATCTAAAATTCCTTGTCAATAGCACTCAATACTTCTTGCAAATAAAGAGCTAGTAGTGTTTCACAAGAACGATGTTTTCTATACCCATGTTGACTGTGTGTCAATAGATCGTTTTCTTCGAGGTAATTCATGCTGTTCGAACACAATATATTTTCCAGAATCCTGCTGCATATCGACGTTAATGATATGGGCCTGTAATTAAGTGGATTACTCCCACTACCTTTACTGAATATTGGTGTGGCCTGTGCAACTTTCCAGTCTTTGGGTACGGATCTCTCGTCGAGCGAACGATTGTACATGATTGTCAAGAATGGAGCTAATGTATCAGCATACTGTGAAAGGAACCTAATTGGTATACAGTCTGGGCCAGAAGACTTGCTTTTATTAAGTGATTTAAGTTGCTTCACTACTCCAAGGATACTTATGTCTACGTTACTCATGTTGGCAGCTGTTCCTGATTCGAATTCTGGAATATTTACTTCGTCTTCTTTTGTGAAGGCATTTCGAAAGGCTGTGTTTAGTAACTCTGCTTTGGCAGCACTGTCTTCGATAATGTCTCCGTTGCTACCGCGCAGAGAAGGCATTGATTCTTACTTGCCACTAGCATACTTCACATACGACCAACAGTCTCTTTGGACTTTCTGCCAGGTTTCGAGACAAAATGTCGTTGTGGAAACTGTTATAACCATCTCGCATTGAAGTCCGCGCTAAATTTCGGGCTTCTGTGAAAGATCACCAATCTTGGGGTATTTGCGTCTGTTTAAATTTGGCATGTTTGTTTCGTTGTTTCTGCAACAATGCTCTACCTCGTTTTGTGTACCAAGGAGCATCAGCTCCGTCGTTTGTTAATTTATTTGGTATAAATCTCTCAATTGCTGTCGATACTATTTCTTTGATTTCAAGCCACATCTGGTCTACATTTACATCATTAATTTGGAAGTAGTGGAGATTGTCTCTCAGGAAGGATTCAAGTGGATTTTTATCTGCTTTTTTGAATAGGTATATTTTTGGAGGATTTGGGGTATACAATATTCGATCTCGCTACGACAACCCTGTGTTCTCTAATACCTGTTTCCGTTTTGATGCTTGTTATTAACTCAGGATTATTTGTTGCTTAGAGGTCAAGTGTGTGTTCACAAGCGTTTACTATTCGCGTGGGCTCATGAATTAAACTGCTCGAAATAATTTTCAGACAATGCATTTATCACAATTTCGGATGATGTTTTATGCGTGCGTCCAGAATTAAACATGTATTTTCGCCAACATACCGAGAGTAAATTACAGTCACTACCAACTATAATCGTATGAGTCGGGTACGTGTTTGAAATTAAACTCAAGTTTTCTTTTAATCTTACAGCAACTGTATAATCTGAATTTGGAGGTCGGCAAAAGGATCCAATTACCATTTTATTCCAGTTACCAACAATGACCTCTGCCCATACTAACTCACAGGAAATATCTACTTCAATTTCGCGACAAGATAAACTGGCCGACCAAGGTGGCCGAGCGGTTCTAGGCGCTATATATCTGGAACCGCGCGGCCGCTACGGTCGCAGGTTCGAATCCTGCCTCGGGCATGGATGTGTGTGATGCCCTTAGGTTAGTTAGGTTTAAGTAGTTCTAAGTTCTAGGAGACTGATGACCTCAGAAGTTAAGTCTCATAGTGCTCGGAGCCATTTGAACCATTTTTTTTTTTTTTTGACAAGATAAACTACTTCTAGCAGCAACAAACACGCCACCGCCAATTGTGATTAGCCTAACCTTTCGGAATACCGTTAGGTTCTTCGCAAAAAATTCGGCTGAGCTCATCTCTTGCTTTAGACAGCATTCAGTGCCTATAAAAATTTGAGCAGCGGTGCTTTCTTTTAGCGCTTGGAGCTCTGGCACTTTCCCAACACAGCTACGACAATTTACAACTGTTATACTAATGGTTCCTGTATCTACGTTCTTCCTGTGTTCGGCCTACACCCTTTGTGGCTGAAGCCCTTCTTGTGTCTCCCCGAGACCCTCTAACTTAAAAAACCGCCCAGTCCACGCCACACAGCCCCTGCTACCCGTGTAGCTGCCGCCTCAGTATAGTGGACACCTGGTCTATACAGCGGAACCCGAAGCCCAACCACCCTTTGGCGCAAACCGAGGAATTTCCAGCCTACACGGTCGCAGAACCGTCTGGGCCTCTGATTCAGACCCTCCACTTGGCTCTGTACCAGAGGTCCGCAATCGGTCCTGTCGACTATGGTGCAAATGGTCAGCTCTGCTTCCATCTTACTGTCAGCCTATACCACCTTTGTTAGCCGCTCGAAACCAGAGATATTCTCTTCTGATCCAAAGTGACACACATCATTGGTACCGACGTGAGCAACCACCTACAGTTGGCTGCACCCTGTGCTCTTCAAGGCATCGACGAGGACCCATTCCACATCCGGAATGACTCCACCCAGTATGCACACGGAATGCACATTGGTTTTCTTTACCTTCTTGGCAGCCAAGTCCCTAACAGGCCCCATAACGTGCCTAACGGTGGAGTTCCCAACTATCAATATTCTCACCCTCTGTGATTATCCGGATCTTGCAGGTCGAGAGGTTTTCTCTAAAACAGAACGGGCGACAGCATCTGGCTCAGCGACAGCGGCAGCCACAGACAACGCCCAGAACCTGTTTGTCAGAAAAACTGGGAAGGCCCTACGTGAGCCGCCTGAGAAGTCTTTCGCCACCTGCCACGCCTCGGCCGACCTCTCACTCGACAACGTGTAATGGGTCAACCTCTGTGCGAGCAGTATCTGTGCTGTCCACCAGTGAGGACCGATAACAGCACTAGGCAGTGCTGGTCGACTGTTGGACAACAGAGCAGTAAGTGCTCAGTACCACTGCACAGACACGGCAGAGCAGTAAGGGCACTGCACCACTGCTCAGCCGCAACAGAGCAATAAGTGCATAGCACCATTGCACAGCCAAAGCAGAGCAGTAAGTGCATAGTGCAGCTGCTCGGCCACAACAGAGGAGAAAGTGCACAGAACCACTGCTCAACCGCAGCGGAGCTGTAAGTGCCAGCACCACTGTTGAGTTCACAACATAACCATATGTTCTAAGACCACAGTTGAGGCCTAACAGAGCCATAGCCGCAAGTACCACTCTTCAGGCACAACAGGGCCGTAAGTGCCAGCACCTCTGTCCAGGATCAACAGAGCTGTAAGTACCATCACCACTGTTCAGGCACAACAGAGCTTTAGGTGCCAGCATCACTTTTCAGGCACATCAGAGTTCTAAGTGCCAGGATCTCGTTTCAGGCACAAGAGAGCTGTAAGTGCCAGCACCACTGTTCAGGCTCATCAGTGCCGTAAGTGTTAGCATTACGTTCATGCACAACAGGGCAGCGCCTGCATCTCTGCTCAGGCACAACAGAGCAGTAGGTGCAAGCACTATTGCCCAGCCACAACAGAGCAATAGGCCTACAGCACAGTTGTTCGGTCACAACAGACCAGTAAGTGCACAGCATCGCTGCTCAGAGACAACAGTGCAGTAAGTGCAAAGCACTATTGCTCACTCACAACACAGCAGTAAGTGTCAGCATCTCTGTTCAGGCACAACAGAGCAGTAACTGCAAGCAACATTCCTCTGTGACAACAGAGCAGTAAGTGCAAATCATGTTTTTAGTATTGTTTTCTCCTTGGTTAACTTTATATTATGACATTAACTTTCTTTAATTTTCAAGTCAACAAAAGCTTTTACTTTCCTAGTGAAATATTGTGTGTTCCAAGTGAAGTTATTTGGATCGATATTTTTCTACTGTGAAGGTAGTCAATGATCGAAATCGATAGTGAGTGATCGTATTTTAAGACAGCACAGTGTATATCGTGCGTTTCTCCAGGTGTATTGATTCTGTTGGCAGTTGCCCCAGAGAAAGAATAAAGTTTGTTACTTGTATACGGTAGGAGTTCTTCTTGTTTATTAAAAAAATTACATATTGCGAAGTATTTTTCAAAACGAAACGTTACAAGACAAGTTGTTACATAATTCAGACACAGAGTGCAAGGGACAATATTTTTTTTTATATTTATGGTGAGTCTTCATGGGAGACCACTAGCGTCTTCTTCATTCCAGCATTCGCCAATATTAGATCCAGTGGAAAAAATCTCTCGAGAAGACATTGAACAGGATATCGTCAATCCAGACAAATAAAAAAAATTCACAGTAATTTATTATTGTGATAAAGTTAGAATGGGATGGTCGACATCTTGTAGCCAGTTACTTTAATTTAGATGCTTCTCATCAATATTGAAAAGTGCAGCAGTTGTACAAGTGTATAGCTATTCTACGTAACTTTGAAATTAATCTGGTTCCTGAAATTATTAACTGCCATTGACACCTATTTTAGCACTTACTCTAAAAGTGAAAATATTTTGACAGCTTCAGTTCATTGTTATAATATTTTATATAAATTATATTTCTAATATTTCACATTAATATTTGTTCCATTATTCGTCATATTTTGCACGCAAAGCGCAGCATATTACCTAACAAAGTTCGCATAAACACACTTCTGTAACATCAACAGATGTCAGCACCACCTAGACCAAACATGGAAATAATCCTATATTTGATTATCTGAAACAGTTCGAATTCTTTCAGCCCTTTGTTCTTTGACGTGAGCCAGTCTTGACATCCATGCGTTACAAGATTTCACCTTCGCAGCAGCCATGTACATTTCGCTATAGACTGCTGGTGATCCATGCTCAACACTCAGTCTAGGATGTTTCATTGTTTAGTTCCTGTCGCAGTATGCTCTGTGTTCATCGTCATTCAACTTCGTATTAACATATCATCTGTGTGAATATCTCGTTGATGACAGCATTGTCCTTGAGTCATGTTACACTTTTTACTGCTGTCTTAAACTCACGTTAGTTCACTTTTATTTTGCATGTGCCGTCGTTTTAGCTCGTCTGTCGTTTCGCTTGTGTTTTATTACCTGGTATAACACCTGTCACTCTTTCTCAGTTTTCTTAAGGTGTGTGAGATAGAGTGATTGTGTGAGTGGATGTGAATGGGGTGGGATTGTGTATGTGAGCATCGTTTTCCTAGTTACATCCTCACTGTGTGCAACAATTTGGCGATTTCCTCCACATTCACCCTTTTCAATATTTGTCAGGGTGCTGATAACGTCGCCTTTGTGCGCCTGTAACATCAAAACATAAACACACACACACACACACACACACACACACACACACACACAGAGTTATGTAGTACTTCATAGTCTTACAGGTTCTAGATGTAAAAAGCTCCTTAGTAAACAAACACGCGCCACAAAGTGTCCTTTTGTGTCTCACAAATTTGGAATTCGCTACCTTATCTAATATTATCCACTAAACAACATTTGAAAACAAATATTATTACGCACTGGTGCCCGTTCATTTGCAGTTTCGTTTTTTTACCCCCGATTTGTCTTTCTAATGACCATGGCGCATTAGTTAGCACACTGGACTCGCATTCGAGAAAACAACGGTTCAATCCGGCCATAAACATTTAGGTTTTCCGTGATTTCCCTAAACCGCTCCAGGCAAATGCCACGATGGCTCCTTCTGACACTTGAACAATCTAAGCATGTGCTCCGTCTCTAATGAAGTTGACGTCGACGGAACCATAGTTTTCCTTCCTTCTTTGGAATGCTTCGTGTGATTCTGCTAGTCAGCTTCGATTAGTCGAACTAAAATCTTTGAGAAATCTCTGTGTATCCATTGACGCATTTCCTATCTTTGGATGTCGATTTAGGCTATCACCTAATGAGAAATGTTTGCAGTTCTGGAACCATGAGTTGCTATAAATCGAATGCATTCGCCAGGCTGCGTGCTGTTCTGCTCTGAAACTGACGCCGTTAATTTGTTTCTGTTCGATTTGGGAGGCAGTCTGGCTTTGTTGCGAATCGATTCGGCATTCTACGATAGTGAAGCAAATGGGTGATATCTTACTGTGGCGAGTTTTAGGCGACCTGGATAAATAACGACTTTGGTCTGTCAGCGTGTGGTGATGGCTTTTCAAGAATCGCGTCCCTGTTTTCTTGACGGGATTCTAAATTCCTGCAAATACCAACACTTCATAAAAATAAGCTGCCGAAATTTTTGGAAGATTTCCCACCGTATATGAGCCAATCTACGAGGTAACAACACGATGGGTGTATCACCCCTTGCGCGCAGTTACAGACCTTAAGAGAGCATTTGGTAATTGTTGGATTGGTCGCCTGGAAACAAAATGGCCTGCAAAAACACCGGAAGTAACATCTCTATACTTATATCCGTGGCGAAAATTCAAACAAGAGGTCTACAGGGAAAACCAAACGACTCCAGAAGACATGAAATGTTTTACTACACTGCCCTGTACAGCGATATGTCCAAACGAAATTCAGCGCGCTGTACTCTGTCCGGGACTGCTTTCCTGTAAGTATATGGCTCAAGGTCAGTTTTTTTTAGCATTTTGTACCACAGTTCCGCGTAATACACACACATTTGTGTGACCTCTTCACCTGATGACAGGTTATCTTGAAAGTTACACACTTTTTATGCGACTAAATGGTACAAACATTATGCATGTGATGGCTACTCAGTATACAACATTACGAGACATATCACAAAGACGCGGCGCAGGGTTCTGGGAGTAATGCATGTGTACAGTCTGACAGTGAATATTAGCATCTACCCGCCGCAACCTATGTTGACTTGCCACTACCTTCAGCTTGTGGAGATTTCCACTATCATGAAGATTCGAGGAAGGATTTAGCTGTTTCGGACACAGATTTGTGTGCGTTTTAAGCAGCGACTTTGTAAGATTTATGTCCAGAGACCGCCACTTTCCTAGGAGCTTCGGATTTTCCCGCACACGTAACTAGGCGTCTACAGCGAAAGCTGTTCTGCTCCGTCATCGGTGGAAAAGTTGCGCGTTACAGGAACCGCACCATGCAGGGATGCCAGTGTCCGTTACCCCAGCTTATTTTCGATAGCGAAACGTTCAGCAATTTTCGTATAATTTACGGTATTAAGCTGCGGTTCACTGTCTGTATTCCGTAAATAATGGCATTATTTATAGAATGTCTTAGTTAATAAGAAATATTTCATTTGACAGAGCACGATACATAAGCAATCCATGCTAAATAGAAAATATTGTATTACTAAAAATTCAAAATCTTGCTATTTAGCTCCAACAAAATCTGTCCAACATCAGTTGAGAAGCGAGGCATTGATTCAGCCTATTTTAGTATACTGAAGGAAATATGTCGATGCTACGGCTTCCATTAGTCGTCATAATGGCAAAAGGAAATTCAGAATTGAAAGACAAGTCAGGCAACGAGATTCCAAATCACCAAAACAGTTCTCTGCAGTCTTAAATATTGTTTGCGGATCCTAAACTGAGAATAATGAAGGAGAAATTTGTGATGAAAGTAGGCCAGGAAATCAGTTATTATGTTACCAACACTTCGGAAAGAAAACTGTACAAATTAACAGTGAAATCATAGAACCAGTGAATGGTCTTTTGTGACGTCAGACCCAAGCGGCGACCGTAATATACAACAGCCAACAGCAAAAGAATTTTGTGGCTCGTGAAATTAGCAATTCTTGAGTTCGTCAATGAGGTTACTTAACGGAGTAAACATATGTAGTCGTTTATGTGGAAATGAGACTAAAACATGAAGAACACATAATTGCAATTAATTTCTTGCATAGTGTAAACAATATGACTTGCACGTATACAAGCAAAGCTGCTGACGTATTTGGAAAAATGAGCTATTTTCGTGCGTATGAACTGTTAGGAACATATGGCATATTTTTGAAGGCATGGCAATGGTTTAGTAAAACGTTCACATATTTACAAATAATATTTTGCTACAAAAACGCTGAGGCATGCATATCACTGTCGGTTGTATCCACACAATTTTCTTTTACTAGTGCAACTTGAAACGCGTATGTATTCATTACCAGCGATGGCGAGGCATGACAGAATCTCTCACCAGAGAGTTATTTATCGTTGCTAGTCTGCGCTTGACCGCGCGAGACGACAGTAGTAGCGTGTAGGGAGTCGGCAGGAACAGTAGCACGTAGCGAGTCGGCAGGAACAGTTGTTATATGTAGCGAGTCGGGAGAAGTAGTAGTCAGCCGACAGTAGTAGCGAGTGGACGATTGTACTGAGCGGGCGTCGGCATGCGTCGGCGGCGTGCTCTTCTCGCGACTCTGGTCACGGTTCGGGACGATGTATATTGTTATAGAAGGTAATGAAGCAGCATTGCGCAAATCTAATAATGTATGTTAATTGTAATTAATTTGTTCAAAAAAATCCCCCAATAATAATTTTTTATAAAGTAACTCTTTTAAAGAAAAACATTCATTTCAATTTAAAGAATATTTCGTATGCATTTCCTCCAAGAATCAAAATTAAATATAAGCCAGCATTGCACGAAGCTGTGCTCAAAATTTTTTAGGTAAGAGCAGATATAGATGCAGTTATTTTCTATTGGCGTAAGGATCTTTTGCTCTTTTTTTATTCTGAATACAGGGCCGAAGGTCAGCGCTGCTGCCCTTACAAAATTTATCAGGTTTAATTATTTCTGTTCAGATGTTACATTCAGTTCATGATTCATTATTTAATTAATATTATTGTGGGTTTACAATCAATCTTCATCCCTTAACGATATTTTGTGGGGAGCTAACATTTGGCACATTTTTATTATCATTGACTTTTACTATTTCTGCGGGGTGGTTATACTTTGCTCCATTTCCATTTATGATTTTTTTTTATATTTTTGCGGGGAGGTTACAAACTCCAGGAAGAAATTTAGTGACTATAATTTTTTTAAATGCAATCCTTTTGAACAGACATCCACTTTCAAATAATTATTAATCACAATATACGCTAATGACTGGGATGGCACAGATAGATCGATACACACAAAAATACTACACTCTTCTTTCACTATTTTCACCCAATTCTTTTGTAAAAACATTACATTAACTTTGTTTCAGTATTATATGAAATTGTGCTCAAATACTCATTATGGTTGGCTATACTGGTCTTGACGCTTTCGTGCAATACTTCTGCCTCCAAAGGTTTTTTTTTTTTTTTTTTTTTTTTTTTTTTTTTTTTTTTTTTTTTTGTCCGTCTCTGGATGGTAGTGCAGCTGAAGACATCTAAGCTGGACAGACCAGAAAAATGCCTGTCGGGGCATTTGAATCAAGCAGTGGTTCTGAAAGTGTAGCAGTGTTTTTTCCATGTGTGACAGATGCTTCCTAGATAATGCCGCTGAACAATGTGAAGTGAAATATGTTAGTCGTAATATATTCAAGCCAAGTGATCCGGCAAATAATACTGTATCATAATCTAAAATAAACATTATTAAATAGCATTCAAATAAAACTTATCATTGAATAATTAGTGTCTGCAAAATGGTGTCTTACAACTGAATGGATCCATTTCTGCCTCATTACATGTGTTTAGGAAACTTGAAAACATGAACCTTGTTTTCTGCTGTGTAATTCACATTACCTTTTGATACGCAACAGTTCATAACCTAATGAGAATGAAACTGAGTAAATGTGAGTTATCTTGCGTGAAACTCATACAAACACCACTCAGTAACACTCAATATGACTCCTGTTTACTGAAATAACTGGTCTCGTAACGGTCACATAGCACAAGAAGTTTTTTTATACCCAACACGTTAATACAACACAAAGCAGCTGGTGACCTTCACAGCTTCTCGCTGACGTCACAACTACGAGTTTTCGCATTTCGTCGGCCTTCTCGTATGGGTGGCGTTGTTCCGAAACGTCTGAAAAGTGAAGTTTTGACTTACGGCAGTAGACATGGACTTCGAGTGCGAAAACCATTCGAATTATTTTCAAATGGAACGGGACTTCAGCTGCACTGCACAGTTTGCTGTCTTGAGTAAGGCACCACATTCATTTAAATGTTTCATGTCCTGATAGTCTCGTTCGTTGACGTTAGCTACGATTTTGAGTGATCGTAATCATCTACGAAAATTATGTGTATATCTCTTATTGTTAGTGACGTGCTAATAGGGATACTTGGGTGATACAAAACTCTGTATTTCGAATTTAAAAACACACACACAAACAAACGCACAGGAACAGACTAATATGCGAATAGTATGGGTCATTGACAAATTGGGTATGGAACATGGATTTCGTTATATTTACACTGAATCCTGTGGTGGATGGACTCATTTGGAAAAACCTCTCCTTTGTGGAAGTAGTGGAGGGGGTGGGGGAAGAACTGACTCTGGACAGAACATTTAACTGTACCCTCGTAAGGGATACATGTTCTGTGGACCGTAAATGCGTACTTTCGGAAGCTCAAAAAGATTCAAATGAAACAAAGGTTTCTGAGTGAGTGTTGCTCATTGGAGAGCATACTCAATCTTGAAGAGGATGCATGCGAAGACCCCGATCCACACCTCTGAACACTGCAGTAAGCAACTTCCATCTAGTATCAAATTAGGTTCACCTAGTATTACAGCCTCCTCTAGTTCAGTGCAAACGTTTAGCACCTAGTACTTACACAATAAAGTAGTTAAAACTATCATCGGCCCGAGGTCTGGTTTGAACGCGACAGTATATTAATGGGCATGGTCCTGTTGGAAATGTTATGCCATTGCCTTTTTCCGACCTTTTAACTGACTTACCCACGGTCATGGACTGTGCGGCTGGTCCCGGCGGGGGTTCGAGTCCTCCCTCGGGCATGGGTGTGCGTTTGTACTTAGGATAATTTAGGTTAACTAGTGTGCATGCTTAGGGACTGATGACCTTAGCAGTTAAGATTTCACACACATTTCATTTTTTCATTCCGGTATTGTTCAGTATTGTCGGGCACCTTCGGTCACGTCTGTACGTAAATGAAGTTTAGTTCCGCGTTCTGCCATCGGAAATTGTACATTAAACAAGTAATACGTAGTTTGTAAATCCAATGAATGTGCTCTAAGTTATAATAAAACACATTATAATCTTAAATATTTGAAACTAATATGAATAAATAAACAAACTCACCAGTCAGCAAAGTTTGCGCCTGGCTTTGACGGCAGAAAACTCGTTGATGATATCTTCATAGTTCAGGCGGTTATCAGTTAGGAGGTGGGCTTCGATGTGAATAATGGACAAGGCGTTCAATCTCTCCTGAGACAACGTAGAACGTAGCTATGATTTCAGCCTTTTAAGAGCAGAAAACGAGCGCTCTGCAGAACAGTTTGCAAGTGCCATACATAGAAATATTCTAAGAGCAATGTCAACATTCGGAAACACGGACTGGAACCTCTCTTTTCATAAAAATTTATTCATTTCGGCTGGTATATCACTAATCCCAGAAGATTTCAAAAGTTCCGCGAAATGTACACATTCACTAGGGAAGGAAGGCTCTAAATATGTGTCATATGACGCTTGGAATTTTGCTGCACGTTCAGCAATATCGTCAGGTGAACTGTTCTTAAGGTTACTGAAAACTGTGAAGGAGTCCAACAGTGTTCTATAGCTTTCCTGCCTCCTCACTAATTCGGCGTACAAGTTGTTGAGTACTGGGAGAATTTTTCCCTTCCAGTCAGAGAAAATTCATCCGAGTCCGCTTCTTAGTCCTCATGAAGTTTGCGTTTTCGTGAACTTTTATAGATGCATTCATAGTCTATATAAATCACGATCTCCATGGATTTACTTTTATAATAGTCGAACATGCCACGAATAGATGCAATAAATCCTATAACTGAATCATATGATTCATGCACTATTTTAGTATCAATAATTACACTTTGAAATTTAAGATTTACGCTATTAAATCTCTGGTGTATGTCCTTCCAAACTGTCATGAATACTGTTTCTAGTCTGCTGAGTTGATTCAACAAAGCTGAAGCCTCATTTCTCACAAGTGGTTTTTCAAACGTATTTTGGGAATATCTGTGAGGGCATTGATAACACCCTCCCAGTTTTGATGTACACTTACATATGCTTCCTCTCTTGCTGACCAACGTATTTTTGATAAACTTTTTAGGCCTACCGTTTTGCTTCCTGATTTCATGAAAGAAAGAAGTTTATCCCAGCACAGTGTAGAAGCAGAGAAATGATTATAAAGGTTTTGCACTACACTGAAAAATGAACACGCTTCCCGACAGCTTGCACCACTAGTGCCGACTAAATTCAAAGAATGTGCTGCACAAGGCACAAGGCACATAATGAGCTTTCGGGTTTCGTTCTTTAATGCGTGCCTGCAGACTAGTGTAGGTTCCTGACATATTGCTTGCGTTGTCATATGACTGGCCTCTACAGTCAGTAATATCAATGGAATTTGTAGACAGGACTTTTAGTACAGCCTCAGCTAAGTTTCCGGACTTGTGTAAAAACAGAAGGAAACGTTCAACAGGTTCACCATTCTCGTTCACATATCTTAATATGAAAGACAATTGATTAATATGTGAAATGCCCGCAGTAGAATATACTATTATAGAGAAATATTTGACCTGGTTTATTTCACTTACGATAAATCTTTTTATTCTTTCTGAAAGAAGCTCTATTATTTCATCACAGATTGTTGAAGAAAGATAGCTTGTATGTCCCTGCCCTGGCTTTCCATATCATTCAATGTGCTCTGCGAGAATAGGCTCAAACTCGGATATAAGTTAAAGAGACATCATAAATTGACCATTACGTAATGAATGGAATCTTTCAACGTGTCTACATAGAAGCCCACGGCTTCTTAGCATCTTCACTACTGCAAACACCCTTTTCAACACAATGCGCCAGTATATTTTTTCTATCTCAGCATATGACTCGAAATGGTTATCTACTGTTCCAAATGACTTTTTACTTGTTAAGTGTGATAACTCAGAATTTTGGTGTTCAAATGAATTCTCATGATGAGATAAAATATTAGAAATATTTTTCCAATCCGCAATACCATTAGTAGCAATCGTGGCATTACCTCCAAACAATTTACATGGTGCACAAAAAACAGCACTGGTGTTACAGGAGTATACTAGAAAATCATGCAAAGTTGATTTACCATTTAAAAGTTTACGGTACAATAGATTTTTGTTCAAATATTTGGTTTTATCCCCTACTGATCTTCTTGAATTAGAAAAATCACCGTTACAATTTCGATTAATGCCACATTGTTAAGAGAATGTCGATTGTTGATTCACTGACACACCATTCTGCAGGATCATCACTAATTAGATTATTTCTTTTTGTAATGTCTGACTCGACACTTAGCTTTTTGTGAAACTTGAAAATAGGAACAATTTGCTTTTCTTCATTTTTAACTTTTGTTTCGTCTATATTTACTTCTTTTACAACAGCTGCACTGCCAGAAATATCATCCGTACTACTTGAACTCAAAGTCGAACCAGCAACATTTTTTGCGAATAATTTATCTACTCTGTCTTCTCGTTCTCGCCTTTCTTTCGATAATTTCCGAAATGCCACCCCACTTAATTTTGCACGTTTGCTTTTTTCACTGATATTCATGTTAAGGCATTTACAAAATTGTCAACAAACAATCAAAGCAAAAGAAAAAATGTTGTTAAAGGAAAGAAAGAAACACTGTATATAGTTCCAATCGTGCTAAACTACGCGTGAGCACAAAGCTTTTTACTTTAAACACAGCACACGAGCACAAAGATTTTTCCTTTCAACGCGGAGCAATGAACTGACCAACTCGGATTACTCGATGTAACTGATGAAAGAACGACAATGCAGAATAATTTAATTTTACTGTCGCCTGTTTCTCTGTTGTAAATGAACAGTAGAAGCACACCTGCCGGGTGGAATTCGTATCATAAAGAAAAGGGGGCAGTCTCTTTTTTTAGCTTCTGTTTCCCGCGTCGCCGGAACTTTAGCTGGGACGCAAATATGTTCTGAATATTCTTATATTCTTGACGCTGTCTTTCTAATTTAAAAAGGAAATAATTTTTTCAATTTCTTGCAGTGAAATGTCTGGATCGATTCTTATCCCATTTATAAGAATTAGCGGTTTCTGTGGGCAGAGAAGACAGACTACAAAATTTAAGTACTCTTGTTGGTAGTTGATGTGGTGTGTTGTCATTTGTGTGAACACTGATGTCATGTCTACACGCAAATGCACCTTTTGTTCCAACACAAAATAAAAATAACCTTTCCTCGAAGAAAAAAGCTTAGTTAAGAAATTTAATATAAACTTTTCAGTGCCATGTACTATTCGATTACACAGTGTGGGAACTTTGATATCGTGCAGGCTGCAGCACAATAAATGAGACAAACAGAAGTTGGTTTCTTCTTCTTTTTTCGCAAAAAAAGTAACTAAGTAAATGAATAAATAAATTTTTTAAACTGTTGTGAAGTGTATTTCATACATTATTAAATATTATGCTTATGTTATTTTTGTATAAACATATATTTAAAAATGTAAAATATTCCCAGTATCAATATGTTTTGTTAAACGGGTATTATTAAATCAAAGCTCAGAATTGAAGACCACGGAGCTTTCACATAAATTACAATAATGGATGATTGACTTGATACTTCTCCGTAATTGCTACAAGCAATTTAAATAGAGTCAGGTTTTATATACTGAGGCCCGCACATGTTACAGTATTTAACAAAATTGCTGATTAATTTATCACAGCTTTTCAGGGGTCCCAATATTTTCACAGGGAAAATATGTCAGGGTTACGTAGAAGCCGACAACATTCTCGGATTGATAACGTTTCAAACACTGTTGTATGTTGCTGTCCTGACAGCTTACTTCAAAATATTTTGAACAATCATGAAATTGTTTAAGAATATTAAAAATTTTTGTCGTTTTTAAGCGCAGTTATTTTAAAACTTAAAAAATTAAAATGAGTACAGAGCAAAAAATGCCCCTCCCCCCTTAAGGTGCCGCCCCTAGGCCCATGCCTAGTTGACCTATACGTAAATCCGCCACTGCTTACCCAACAACTTATTAGGGGATCTAAAGTTTAACGAGGATTTCGTAACACAGTGTAACTCGACGTTTTTCACATCAACGAACACTGCCAGAGATGAACGGAGTGATAAGTGACTAATGAAGATCAGAGGGCTTGACAGAGGATCGAACCAGACACCAATGGCTCTGTAGATTGGCAGATAACAACTGAGCCACTGAAGACAATGTTACATGCAAAAGGTAAATTAAAATTGAATATTTAGTAGTATTTCCAAATTTTACAAATATTTCCCTTAAGAATGAGAGGAGTTTTGAAACGGTGAGTAAATGTATTCTTTATTCGTAGGTGGAGTTATCAATAAGACAGGAAATTCTGTAAGCTGTTACAGCATTGTATAGCAGTTATGCAATGCTTAATAGTATTTATCACTGTCTGAGTGGACCAGATAATTATTTATTCTTTTCCAAATTGAGTGAAATGATGCATTGGCTAAGATACTGGACATGCGTTCATAATGACGGCAGTTCAAATATTAGTTTGGCTTTCCCTTGTTTTCAGTAAATCGCTTATAGACAAACAGAAAGCAGTTCATTGAAAGACAAGTAGCTGATTTCCTTCCTCTTTCTCCTCCTCGCCTCCTCCACCTCTTCTTCCTTCTTCCCTTCTCTCTCTGCCTCCTCCTTCCCTCCTCCTCCTTCCCCTCTTCCTCCCCTCTCCCCCTCCCCCTCCTTCCTCCCCCTGCTCCCCTCCCCACACTACCCTCCCCACCTCCCCTCCCCATCCTCCCCACTCCCTCCACCCCTCCCCCTCCTCCACACTGTCTTCTTCTCCTCTCACCCTCTCCCCTTCTCACCTCCCCCTCCTCCTCCCCTCCCCTCACTTTTCTCCTCCCAATGTTCCCCTCCCCTCCTCCTTCTCCCCCTTCCCTCCTCCTGCTTCTCCTCCCCCTCCTCCTCCTCCTTCCACTCAGAGCTATAGAGTAGGTAGTACAGTGGACTTGATTCAAGAGGACGATGACTGAAACACGCGTCTGGCCATCCTGATTTAGGTTTTCCATGATTTACTTAAGGGTATACGGAACGCCCTATGCTTACAATGTTAAATTGAGCTAAAAGTTAGGAACATTTTCTCATTTGTTATTTGGACGATACTCTTGATTTTTTCACAGAACGCAGAGATATGTTCTGCTTTTATGCTGAATTATTAATTTTGAAAATATAATGTATAGTTTTTCAGATATTTTATTTTTTGTAAATGTTAAAAAAAGTAATACATTTTAACAAGTATTTTAAAATTTACATCCATTAATACAAAATAATTCCACATATATTTTAATTCAGATATATTAGAAGGTCTTAAGGAACAACTACAGAAAATTTCATCTTTCTACTACACTCCTGGAAATTGAAATAAGAACACCGTGAATTCATTGTCCCAGGAAGGGGAAACTTTATTGACACATTCCTGGGGTCAGATACATCACATGATCACACTGACAGAACCACAGGCACATAGACACAGGCAACAGAGCATGCACAATGTCGGCACTAGTACAGTGTATATCCACCTTTCGCAGCAATGCAGGCTGCTATTCTCCCATGGAGACGATCGTAGAGATGCTGGATGTAGTCCTGTGGAACGGCTTGCCATGCCATTTCCACCTGGCGCCTCAGTTGGACCAGCGTTCGTGTTGGACGTGCAGACCGCGTGAGACGACGCTTCATCCAGTCCCAAACATGCTCAATGGGGGACAGATCCGGAGATCTTGCTGGCCAGGGTAGTTGACTTACACCTTCTAGAGCACGTTGGGTGGCACGGGATACATGCGGACGTGCATTGTCCTGTTGGAACAGCAAGTTCCCTTGCCGGTCTAGGAATGGTAGAACGATGGGTTCGATGACGGTTTGGATGTACCGTGCACTATTCAGTGTCCCCTCGACGATCACCAGTGGTGTACGGCCAGTGTAGGAGATCGCTCCCCACACCATGATGCCGGGTGTTGGCCCTGTGTGCCTCGGTCGTATGCAGTCCTGATTGTGGCGCTCACCTGCACGGCGCCAAACACGCATACGACCATCATTGGCACCAAGGCAGAAGCGACTCTCATCGCTGAAGACGACACGACTCCATTCGTCCCTCCATTCACGCCTGTCGCGACACCACTGGAGGCGGGCTGCACGATGTTGGGGCGTGAGCGGAAGACGGCCTAACGGTGTGCGGGACCGTAGCCCAGCTTCATGGAGACGGTTGCGAATGGTCCCCGCCGATACCCCAGGAGCAACAGTGTCCCTAATTTGCGGGGAAGTGGCGGTGCGGTCCCCTACGGCACTGCGTAGGATCCTACGGTCTTGGCGTGCATCCGTGCGTCGCTGCGGTCCGGTCCCAGGTCGACGGGCACGTGCACCTTCCGCCGACCACTGGAGACAACATCGATGTACTGTGGAGACCTCACGCCCCACGTGTTGAGCAATTCGGCGGTACGTCCACCCGGCCTCCCGCATGCCCACTATACGCCCTCGCTCAAAGTCCGTCAACTGCACATACGGTTCACGTCCACGCTGTCGCGGCATGCTACCAGTGTTAAAGACTGCGATGGAGCTCCGTATGCCACGGCAAACTGGCTGACACTGACGGCGGCGGTGCACAAATGCTGCGCAGCTAGCGCCATTCGACGGCCAACACCGCGGTTCCTGGTGTGTCCGCTGTGCCGTGCGTGTGATCATTGCTTGTACAGCCCTCTCGCAGTGTCCGGAGCAAGTATGGTGGGTCTGACACACCGGTGTCAATGTGTTCTTTTTTCCATTTCCAGGAGTGTATAAATAGACCCTGAGAAAATGTACCTTATACACAAAAAAACTAAAGTTACGGGAAATTAGCTTCAAAGTTTTTACTTCAGTACAAGCCTGCTCCATAGCTTGTATCATCAGAATCGTCCAACAGCTTCCTCTTGATGGCTCTGCTAAGCTGTCTAGCCATCGTTGAATATACTTTTATGGCATTATCTAAAGACCTGAGCCGTTCCTTGTCCAAACAAAGCATAGCTGCGGCAGTTCGTAGCCCTACACAGAGCCCCAACTTCTGCAGAACTTTGCACTTTGTTATATTGCCCTGATTGAATGATGAAACAGCATCATAAACGCCAAAGTGAAGTGTGTTTATACCCACAAACACAGTTTTAGGTAGTCTATTCCACATCACATGGTTCACACACTCATTTGGATTTTGAGTCCGGCCATGAAGACATTTCTTTAGTAGACTAATATCTGCGAGGTCTCGGAATATCGGTTTTATTTCATCCATTATGGCAGGTGGCAGGTGATGAGGGTGATTGTATTGTTTCTTAGTTACCTTGCCTCTGTTGTACTTGCACCAACTATCGTCTCCTTTTGGACATAGCCCATGTTGGGGATTCTCATTGTTTGAAGCTGTATGAAAAAACAGAGCCCAGACTGCTCTTCTCATTAATTCTGCATCTGCTGTATTCTTTCTTATTGCTAGACCATAGCACTTCTGAATATGATCTATTGTAGCATCTGTCAGTATATTTTTCCCATCTAAAGTTTTTCCATCGCTTAATTTCTTGCGTTTCATGCTAGCCTTGAGCCGTCGAAGTCTTGATCCCATCCTTTTCTGAACATGGCCAACACACTCCAGTTTGGAAATTTTCACATCGTTACGATAGGGTCTCAGTTCCTCAATTTCTTTGAAAGCCTTTGAGTCACCATCTCCAAGATAATTTATGTATCTAACGTTGTACCACTTTACTGAGCGTTGATAAATATTTCTTACACCAGCAACTTCCATACCACCACTTGACCCATAATAATTTGCCATGCACTCCTCTTTATGTTTATTTTTCATTTTCTCCTTGCATCTGCAATGCTTGGAAAGTATTGCCACATCAACTACCTTACCAGTGTCCACACTTGTAGCTGTTACTACATCATTCAGAGATGTGTGGCCTCTCTTCTGCCAGCTTCTATCAAAAGCTATGGACAAGTCTCCACTATTATTATTTTCAACAACTGCTTCCTCAACAGCATCTTTCATGTTTTCCTGTGCCACATCTTCTACAGGAGAGCCTATTGCAATTATGTGTTTGTTAAATTTGGAAGGTGGAGGAGGGAGGTTCATCACACCACACAACATGGCACCTGCAGTCCTGCCATTTCCTATACACCATAATCCATAAACCAGTCTAATGTTTATATCGTATAGTTTACCTGTATCTGCAGTAACATGTGAGGAATTGAAGAAAGTAACTCTGTGTTTGCAATAACTGCACATCAACTCTAATTCACAAGCAAGTCCTACATGTAAGTTTGTTGTCAATGAAACACCACATTTACCACATTGTTTGCAGCACATATTGTTCTCCAAAACGTCTGATAATAAAGAGACGTTAATTACCTCATATTTTGTAGTCCCAGCATTTAGTTTCTTGTATTCTTCTTCAATTCCAGCTAGTTTTCTTCTTGAAGCACTTTCCGGTGTAGTGGCAGCAGCATCACTCAATGTATCACTACCAGTGTTGAGGTTAGTCGCTACTGGGACAGCACATACTGATGAACATGAATCAGACGAATTCTTAGTACACTTTACTTTCTTGCGCCAATGTACACGCTCTCTAAATACCTTCAGACTAGGTCTTGGCATGTTGAAGAAAAGAAAACTCAATGACTTCTCCACATATGACTTTCACAACAATGACATGGATGTACTCACAAAGGAAACAATACAAATGGTGCAGAATCTATTTTCAACTGTCTAGCAATGTAGCCAACAGAAAAGCTAACTCTCTTGTGCTCAATTATATCTCTGGCAAGGCTGTCCATATCAGGTATATTTCGCGTCTCATATACAAGGTGCGGAACATCGTGTGTCGAAATTATTTTAAAAAATTATTTAAAACAGTTCTATTCACGTCATCCAAATATTTTTTACATGGTATTAAACGGGAGAGTATAAATTTTTCGAAAATGCATTTACCCAAAAATCGATTTTTTTCATCGAAAAACTCAATCCGGGATTGTCCCGTTGAAAGAGCATGGCTGATCTTCCCTAATCAGACCTTGTGTTTCGTCTCTAATGATCTCGTTGTCCACAGGACATAAAACACTGATCTCCTCCTTCTCGTCTTCATCAGGCAGAACTTCTACTTCCTCCCTGATAACCTCTTCGTCAGGAAGTAAAATCCTAATCTTCCTTTTTTCTTTTCGTTTCATGGCACCAATTACTCTGCTCCTACCTGAAGATTAACAGCAGTTTTTGTGAGAATTCGTTCCATTGGATTTCTTGAAAGAGAGGATGGAGCATATTGTCTAGTCCCAGAGATCACCATTCCAACCCTAGCTGTCCATGTCACATATTAATGACATGGAAGACAATACTAACAGTAACATCAGACTTTTCGCAGTTGATGCAGTTATCTGTAAAGAAGTAGTGTCTGAAAAAAGCTGCAGAAATATTTAATGTGACCTTAATGAGATTTAAAATTGGTGCAAAGATCAGCAACTAGCTTGAAATGTTCCGAAACGTAAAACTGTGAGCTACACTATACGCAGAAACATACTATTCTATACCTACAATATCAGTGAGACACAAATGCCTGTGTTTGACAGTTTGTAGGGCAATGAAACGGAACGGCCACATAGGATCGCTCGTAGGTAAAGCATGTGGCAGACTTCGGTTCATTGCAGCGACGTTGAGGAAATGCAGTTAGTCTCTTCAACTTACAGAGCCTTCGTGTGACCAATCTTAATATAGAGAATATAACAAAAAGCTATGGCTCAGCTTTCAAGAAACATTCCTCACACGAAGAAGAAGAAAATATCTTATATGGCCATGAGTCTAGTAGCCCTTTATTTCCATGTTATAGCTCAGTTTCTACAATTTTTCAACACACAAACTATGTGAAACACAGGAAAAGAATGTATCAAAATACTATGAAACACTTTCCTAACTTAAATGTGCAAAATGCCCTCCATTAGGCAGGACACATGCATCAACCTGCCGTTGTACTGAATCTGCAATGCACTAATGAATCCCTGGAGAACTGCATATTATTTCACAGCCTTCCTTCTACATACCTTGTACTGAGGTTCCTTACACAAGAGCTTTCAAATGCCACTATAGGCTAGTAGGTTTGGATCCGGAGGGGCATGAAGGCCAAAGAACTGATCCGGTTCTTCCTATCCATCTATCATAGAGTGTATTATTTAGAAGCCTAAGAACACCAACACTGAAATGAAGAGAAGCTCCATAGTGCATGAAGAACATGTTTTGTCGCACTCATAAAGACATATGGAATAGCGGAACAGTTGAAATATTTTCTAAGAAATCGTGCTATGTTCTTCCGCTGAATGTGGTTGGAAGAACATGATGCTTTTACGGTCGCCAAGCCCAGCCCAGACGATGACACAAATTGTGTCTGTAATTCAACTCAAACAGAAGTTCATCGACAATCGCTCTTCCCGCACATAATATGCGAATGGAAAGGGAAATTGGCGGTGGGCAGGTGAGAGGAGGAGGAGGGGGAGGTGTAGTCGTGGAGGTGTTGGTAACACACTGAAGAGCCAAAGAAACTACTACACCTGCCTAATTTTGTGTAGGGCCCCGCGAGCACGCAGAAGAGCCGCAACACAACGTGGCATGAACTCGACTAATGTCTGAAGTAGTGATGGAGGGAATTGACACCATGAATCCTGCAGAGCTGTCCATAAATCCGCAAGAGCATGAGGGGATGGAAATCTCTCCTGAACAGCACGTTGAAAGGCATCCCAGATATGCTCAATAATGTTCATGCCTGGGGAGTTTGGTGGCCAGCGGAAGTGTTTAAAATCAGAAGAGTGTTCCTGGAGCCACTCTGTAGCAATCCTTGACGTGTGGGGTGTCGCATTGCCCCACTGGAATTTCCCAAGTCGTCGGAATGCTCAATGGACATGAATGGATGCAGCAGATCAGACATTATGCTTACATACGTGTCACTTTTCAGAGTCGTAGCTAGACGTCTCAGGGGTACCATGTAACTTCAACTGCACACACTCCACTCCACTACAGTGCCACCACCAGCTTGAACAGTCCCCTACTGACATGCAGGGTCCATGGATTCATGAGGTTGTCTCCATACCCGTACACATAGATCCGCTCGATACAATTTGAAACGAGACTCGTCCGACAAGGCAACATGTTCCCGGTCATCTACAGTCCAATATCGATCTTGACGGGCGCAGACGAGACGTAAAGCTTTGTGTCGTGCAGTCATCAAGGGTACACGAGTAGGCTTTCGGCTCCTAAAGATGCTGTTTCGTTGAATGGTTCGCACGCTGGCTCTTGTTGATGGCCCAGCCTTGAAATATGTAGCAATTTGCGGAAGAGTTGCACTTCTGTCATGTTGAACGGTTCTCTTCGGTTGTCGTTGGTCCAGTTTTGCACGATCTTTTTCCGGCCGCAGAGATGTCGGAGATTTCATGTTTTACTGGATTCCTGATATTCACGGTTCACTCGTGAAATGGTCATACGGGAAAATCCCCGTTTCATCGTTACTTCGGAGATGCTGTGTCCCATCCCTCATGCGTTGATTATAACACCACGTTCGAACCCACTTACCTCTCAATAACCTGCTATTGTAGCAGCAGTAACCGGCCTAACAACTGCGCCAGACACTTGTCTTACACGTATAGATGTTGCCGACCGCAGCGCCGTATTCTGGCTGTTTACATATCCCTGCATTTGAATACGAATGCAAATACCAGTATCTTTGGCGCTTCAGTGTAACTTAACGCAGCCAAGAGGGATTGTGAATATTTCCTGTAACAAAACGTTTTGTGTAATGCTGGTACTCCCTGTTTCTGTCTGTTTCCCATGATTAATGAGATAATGAACAGAAATAAAAAATTAAGAGTACCATGTCCATATTACACATTTTGTTCGTCCATGTGCGAGAAATGTTTCCTGAAAGTTTGGCCGTATCTTTTTCTTACACCTTGCACATTGTATGTGGGATCCATGCCAAATTGGAGTAAAAGTGGGTACTGAATGTTTACAAAGAAGGGCATCACAAATGGTCACAGGTTACTTTGATCCACGGGACAGCATTTCGAAGATGCAGGTAAAAAATAGCGGATCCTTAAGGTAGACAGCAATTTTACTGATTACGCCTACATTAAAAGTCTCAAGAATGGGCTTTAAGTGAGAAATCTATTTATACTCTACAACCCCCTTACGTATCATTCGCATGGTAACGTCCATGACAAGATAAGACAGATTAAAGGGCACACAGAATTCTTTAAATAACGTCTTCCCACACCCAATACGCGATTGGAATGGGGAATAGCACTAATTTATGATACAATACGCTGTGCCCTCTCCCATGCACTTTACAAGTTGATACGCACTTCCTAACAGAATGGAAAACCTTAGATTTGGCATTTTACCAAATTCATCCATAATGATTTCTTGATCGGTGTTTAGTGAAACTAGTTTTGCCTGTTGTCAAAATTCTACCAACTGAGTCGGTGGACCTGGTCTGTGATTTTTAAAAAGTCATCTACCTTAAAGTGATACAGTCCACATAAAACTGAAATTTTACCTTCAGAACTGACCCACAGCAAATACTGCACTGAAGTTATGAATATTGTTGAAATAATTCTTTGATTTCCCTTTAATTGTTCCATCATTTGATGCAGTTCTTGATACCGTGTGTTGAAAAATAAAGCCGGCCGCGGTGGCCGAGCGGTTCTAGGCGCTTCAGTCCGGAACCGCGCGACTGCTACGGTCGCAGGTTCGAATACTGCCTCGGGCATGGATGTGTGTGATGTCCTTAGGTTAATTAAATTTAAGTAGTTCTAAGTTCTAGGGGACTGATGACCTCAGATGTTAAGTCCCACAGTGCTCAGAGCCATTTGAACCATTTGAAAAATAAATTTTGTGTTAACGGCGGCAGATTAACTTATGACAATGTGAATGCAGTTGCATCGCGTAAAGTAACCGCAGATGCCAATTTATTTGGATTACAGAAGCTGCACAGTAAATTCATCAAACCACAATTATAACTTGCAAAATTATTTGCAATTACGGTCACTGCACATTTCAATCAATAAAATCTATCGCCAGAGATAATACATGGTGTTTATCTTTCATTTCAGTTTCCGCCTAAGTTTGTTACAGAATTTTTTAGCCTATCTCATGTGCACCATCAACTCAGCCACTCCACACAGTTTTGCCGCATCATTAATATGAGAATTTCGAATCTTAACTTTTAATTCCTCACACAAGCAGCATGCATCTACCGGAGGTCGCCCAAAGGACACGGAGTAGTTTTCATTGAAAAACAAAGCAAACGTCTGGTAGCTGCATTTAACGTAAGTATGTTTCTCCTAGAACGTGCTATGTATCAACTTAATATTGAGTCTTGCGTCTAAATACATAGTTGTTCTCCCACTGTAGTGGCTTTCTCTTACCGGGTAGCTATTAATGTGTTCTCTCATGAGTTGTCTGACTTCGGCTGACAAAGTGTTTACACTGAGAGTTTTCTCTCTTTTATCATGTGATCTGATATAGATAGCTTTCAAAGTCGTTTCACACTCTTATCACTTAAAGGTAGAAGAGCCAGATATGCTTTGTAACGTACCTTCCTTTTGGTATTACATGATAAGTAAATTGTCGACTTGTCGAATTGAATCGTCTTTTCTAGGTTGACGTCGATGGACGTTATGTATGTCTATAAGTGACTGAATATAAACATCTAGTTCATTCTTAGAAGGCAAGTTACGAAGCCGTACTAAAATAGATTCCTTTTCATCACCACTGATGTCTTGAAAGCACTTGAACCACTTGCTCCTGAAAACCTAAAAGAATCCAATATAGAAACATATTCTCAATTGACTGCCATAGTAACAGAGGCGATGCCAAAATGTGCGTGGTGAACAAGAGCAGTGTCATGGACGATCCACAATAAAGTTTCGCCCAAACACTAGTTACATTGTTCAAAAAACTGACAGTAACGTCCAATATAGTTAAAAATTACCTGCAGTCACATCCCGTAATTTTCGCTGGTATGTGTTGCCCTTTATAGTTAGTATATTCTTGACCTTTTAGCTTTGCTGTTTTTGAAACATTCTTCTTCCATGTTGAAGGATTCCTTTTCCTTGTCTTCCCTTGTCGACTTTCTTCTTGTCGCGATACAGCGGCGCCTACCATCGCTTTCGGAAATAAAACTGGAAATATTGTCAACAAACGAATGTGTACGTTAACAAGCTGTTTCCCTCCACTGACTAAGTTGTGCAAGTAAGACAACGTGCTGTGCACATTGAAGTTAACATTTCCGTGTGAAGTGTCTATCTTCGTGGCTGAAATGCAGTTGTTTAGCAAGAAGGGCTTCAGTCCTGGACTGAATTCCTTTCTGCTTATAACTCAAAACAAGAAGGTTCAGTTTGTGATTTCCAAGCACTGGACGGAATACATTTTTGCTCAGAATGATGGGAAGAGCCATAAAGATACGATTTCCATGATAATCTCATTTTCACAATTTTGTGACTGAAGCCCTTTCTGCATGGAGCGATTCAAATGTAGGCTACATGGCAGTCATTGTTCGGTTTAAACCGCAGACTAATGATTCCCTTTCGCAGTGCGGACGGATATACTATGAAAACTGCCGCAACGCGACCGCAAACTACAAAATCTGAAAACTGTTTCTAAAGTATATGGTGATGATGATGATGAGGTCCCATACTCCGAGAGCGTAAGTATATAAATCAACATTATTGGTGTCAAGTACGTCACGCGTTAATGGAAAGACGGTTATTTTATTCTCATCGTTGTATGCAGTTTCGAATTAATTCTGCAAACGCGTAGACTACCGGTTACATTCACAATTGGCGCTCGCGATCAAGGAGATCAGCTAGACCACACCAATTATCTTGGATTACTCACTCAAGAATCGTGGACTAACGACGTGGATGTCGACAACGGTAACATCAGCTGAGTGGAAACCGTTTTGAAGGAACATCGGCTAAGAGACACTGCAAACAACATCGTTCTAATCAGTGATGTAAAAACTCTTTACGTAGAAATAGCAGTAACTTTCTCAGCTTATCATTTTACGTAGTTTTAAACTGTCATATTGTAATAATATTCAGCTTCATTTTAAATAACATTCAGAACAATAGATAAAACTTGGTTTCTTTCATTTAATTATTTATTTTTATAACTATAATTGCTTTGCAAACCTAATAATTTCCGAGGCAGTCATTTCTGCAAACTGTAGTTACTAATATTAATGAGATAAAAGTTAAACAGTGTTTGTTTCTTTTCGTTTGCTTTTAATTGCCAGTGTTTCTTTATTTATGTAGCCTGTGAGTGTTTACCTACGTAAGCATCCTTTGTTGTTCTGCATTTAACTCGTACCAATTACTGTGCCATGCCGATGAATTTTGCGCGCTGTGCATTTACTCGAATTGCATTAGTAAATAGGAACACGCCATGAGTTGTTCAGTTAGTTTAGGAGAATATTTCATCAGTGATAATCTGTTTGATTTGGGCTAATGGGTGATCATTCGAGTTGTTATAGTTTTTTGGATAATTACTTGTATGTGTGAATGTAATGTTCAGCCAAACTGAGGAAAAGTGTAGTATTTCAGGTTCCAGTTAACTTAATAATTCTGGATGCGGTAAATTTAGGGCAAGACGGATCAGAATATTGCACTCAAACACATAGTCAGTTCTAGCACAGTCCAGGTACAAGCTGTGATGTTTCACTTGATACGGATCCGTTATATGTCGATCGTGTTGTAACACGACAGTGTCATTTTAATGATGTCCTGTTAATGTCCATATCGAAGTACGAAATTTAATGGAAAGGGTCATTTTCTTTTATTTCTCTATATTCATTGGGTTTACAAAATGACAGAGTATGAACATGTAGCTAGTTTCTAGATATGGGAAGTGAATAGTTGGGAGATAAAGATACAAGAACCATTATGGAAAACGTAGAGAGAGGATCACCCATTAAATTGGAACCAGGTGTCAAAAGAGAATTAGATGAGAAAGATGAAATAGGTAATATATTGGCTTTGCTGTTAGCAAAGAAATGAAAGAAGGGCAGGATAAATTGAGGAAACGACTGAATGGGCAGTTAGAGACTGTTAGCAAAAGGTTGAGAGGTTGAGGAGTCAAAAAAATGAGCTAAATCAAAAATTCAAACAAAGCTTGAAGGACTTTAAATGGGAGTTAGAAGATGGATTATAGAAGAGAATGCCTGAGTTCAAGTTTGAGGTAAAAATGTTGACAAATTCAGAGTTGAAGTTAGAGACATCTAAGGAAACATCTGCATTACCAAGGCTCCACTGAGAGAAAATGGTGAGGTAGGACAAGATGTAGATGAGGATGATGTAAAACTATTTTCTATAGAAGGGTCAGGGAGAGAAGAAAATAGAAAGAATTTGTTCAATTCAATTCAATTCAATTTATTAGCGTCCTTGTAGTACATCATCGAAATGACATAGGACTTGTCAAAAAACATTACAAGTTAAAATACATATACATGAAAATTTATAATTGAATTTACTTGTCACTTCGACATTACAATTTTAATAGAACTTTTAGAACATTAACATAAAAATATACAAGTAGGATAACAACATACAAAAAAAAAAAAGGTTAGTGATTCTCACATCAAAGATTATTTACATTCTTACATTAACACTGTTTCACACTAGAAACAGCAAGTATTTAAATGTGAGCAATTACACATATTTATTATGTCAGGGAAATATTAACTGCACTTTTATTGTCAACGATTCATAAACTCTTCAATACTGTAAAAACTATTGCTCAATAACATGTTTTTTAATTCTCTTTTAAATATGTACAGTTTTGGTATTATTTTTAGTTCTTTGGGGAGAGCACTGTAGAGGATTTTGGGTTGGTATAGTACACTTTTGTGATAAATAGCTGTTTTATGAAATTCTCTGTGGAAATCATTCCTGTTCCTTGTTCCTTGTTTCGTAGTTGTGAAGTTCACTGTTTAATGTAGAAAATTCCTCGTGTTCTTTTAAGAAACATATGCTTTCATATATGTATAAAGAGGGTAGTGTCATGATTTTTAATTCTTTGAAAGCTTGCCTACAAGAGTCTCTATATCCTATACCTTTTATTATTCTGACTGCCTTCTTTTGTAGTCTAAATGAGTGTTTTGTTAGACTGATGTTCCCCCAAAACTGTACGCTGTATCTTAATAAACTGTGCATGAATGAGAAATAAACACATAACACTGTTTTAATATTACATGAGCTTTTAAGCATTCTAAGTATATAACATGTTTGACTTAATTTTTTGTTCAATGATATTACATGCTTTTCCCATCTTAAGTGTTCATCAAATCATACTCCCAAGAATTTAGTGTATGATGCTTGTTCAATCTTACACTTACCCAGTTCTACTGTAAGGTTAGTTTTTATTTTATTTGTAATATGTCTGAAGTTGATCCACGTTGTTTTTTTGGTATTCACAATGAGTCTGTTTTCATTAAACCATCTGTCTGCTTCGTCTGTTGCTAATGTGACTTTTTCCTGTAAGTCAGCTTCACTATTTGCTTTAACAAACGAACTTGTATCATCAGCAAACAGTACTGCCTCTGCTTCAGATAGTTGACTTGGTAGGTCATTGATAAATACTATTAAAAACAGTAATGGCCCTAATACAGATCCCTGGGGTACTCCATATAAAACTCTCTCGAATCTTGATGAATATGTCCTATCTACCTGGCTTATCTCCACCTTCTGATACCTGTCTGACAGACATGATTCAAACCATTTGTGGGCAACTCCACGTATCCCATAGGCATATAACTTCCTAAGCAGTAACTTATGGTCGATGACATCAAAGGCCTTTGATAAGTCTAAAAACAATCCACAATTTAATTCCTTTCTGTTTATGGAATTTAGAGCAAGTTGCAAAAAATTGAAGATAGCTGTTAATATATGAGAATGTACCAGAATTATGATGAGATATGGAAGATGATGAAAAGTGACTTTTGTAAGCCAGATGGTTATGATAAACTGTCAAAATACTATAAGGTACATAGTGGAGCTTTGTTTAGGTGATCTAATGAAAATTCCAAAGATTGGAATGTGTGTTGGCCAGTGAGAACATAAATGATACAATTGATTACATTCCATTTGAGTTTTGGGCATGTAAGTACTAAGTGTACACAAAAACTAACTGAATGCGTAATTTTGACAACATGATAAGGAAAGTAAACAACCACATTAAACCTTGACAAGTGTCATAGAGCCAAAGTTACTAACCAAATATCTAGACTTCCCATGCTAAGTCATAAACCAAATGGTTTGATGGAATTGTTGCAGTGGACTTTTATGGCCCATTCCCAAAGACAAAAGGATATTTTGCATATATCTTTGTAGTATTGGAAGTATTCCCTAAATTTATAAAATTCTATCCCTTTTGGAAAGCAATGGGCAAAACGATTTTGATTAAGTTAGAAAAGGACTATTTTGTCAAATTTGGTAAACTAAAACCCACACTTTTGGATAACAGGTCACAGTTTACATGTAAAAAATGGAAGGAAGGTCTTACTAGCCAAATAATAACACTAGTATATACCTCAGCATACCATCTGGCATGAAATCCTGCAGGGCATTGCATGAGAGAAATTGGACAGTTGTGCCACAAGTACTGTAGGCAGAATCACAGCTCTGGATGGAGAGGGGGATATTACAGAGAATTTTGAAGATATAATGAATAATGTAGTTCATGATCTAACAGGATTTATTCCTTATGAGATTATGAAAGGAGAGAAAATGGTTCAAATGGCTCTGAGCACTATGGGACTCAACATCTTTGGTCATCAGTCCCCTAGAACTTAGAACTACTTAAACCTAACTAACCTAAGGACATCACACACACCCATGCCCGAGGCAGGATTCGAACCTGCGACCGTAGCAGTCCCGCGGTTCCGGACCGCAGCGCCAGAACCGCTAGACCACCGCGGCCGGCTGAAAGGAGAGAGCTTTGAGTTTTGTGGAGAAGAAACTGGCTTTCCCTGTAGAGATGAACTATGTTGGCATGAAAAGAAAAGAAAAGGGGTGAAGCAGTTGGTGGAAAGAAAATTAGAGGAGAGAGAGAGAGAAGACATGGTGATAAGATAAAGAAACTTGACATGAAAACAGGAGATTGTGTTAGTTAAGAAGTATGAAAAATCCAGGGAGATAAATAATGAAATATCAATTTTTTTTGGTATGTATGAAGGTCTGTTTGAGGTAATGAGCATACCACCCTCAAATGCATTCTCTTTAGTTTACCCAAAGTGAAGGAAGAAATTTGGTCTTAAGAACTTAGTGGATCTGAAACCTGTAAGGTTTGAGTGACACAAACAATGACAGTGAATGCAGTGAGTACCGTAAATTTTCTCCTTCATTGGGCCAAATAGATGGAAGCCAGAAGGTGTGAAATCTGGGCTATATGGTGGATTAGGAAGAGCAGTGCAGTAAATTGCAGTCATGTGTGAGGCCTTGTGTTATCATGGGGAACAAGAACATCGTTTGCATTCTTGTGGTGACAAATGCACTGCAGGTGTTCCTTTGATTTCCTGAGGCTAGCACAGCTGTGTGCTGCCAGCTGGCATGTGGGAGTTTGGACAGGTTTGTGTGACGTGGTTGTGATGATGACGGAAGCCTTATCCAACACCTCACCACTCCTTTGTTCACTGCCAGGTAGACATTCTTCAAGAACTTATGATCTGCAATGCTTTGGTCTTCAGCCAAAACAAACTCAACACCAGCAATCTGCTTTGAATGCAACTCCATTGTTGATGTCATTTTGAAGGCTACATATAGTGTCACTACTTACTGGAACTTAATGAATTCCACAATGTCCCATAAAAAATTCTGCATTTTTCCACCGAAACTGGCTGAGGGAAAAAAAAGTTGCATCACTTATTGAATACCGCTCATATAATGCATAAAATGGCCCATTTAGTTACCTAGGTGATGCGCCATCAATAAAGATAAATTTAAATGTGAATGTTAGCATTTTGGATGCAAACACAATCAACCTCTCCAAACCAAGTTTTGTCTATGTGATGAAACTGTGCCTATGCCATATTTGGGAACATCTGAAGAAGTAGCTAACATGTTATTTGGACATTATGTGGTAGGCCATTTTGCATCTTTTTAACTTAATTTTGTCAAATACCCATTTAACTCTCTGGTTGAGTTCGATTTAGTTCCTTTTCATAGACGTTTCCTTAGCAGTTTACGAATGAGTGCTGTATGTGAATGAGTTTTGGGTAATAATTTGGGCTAGAACAGCTTGTAACTGATTGAGATCTTTGGGAGTTGGAAGGTTGTTAATTGCTTCAATGTGTTGCAATGTAGGCCTGATGTCTGCTCATGACAGAATATATTCTAAATACAGTACTTCTGGCTGGAAGAGTATGCAACTTTCTTTGCTACATTTTAAATTGCATGCCAGTAGAATCTTAAATATACGTGTGGAGTTATGCAGTAGTTCTCCAGGATTTTTCTCTGAAGCAATTATATCACAGCATTAGTTGTTTTCCTAATTAACTGCTGTAAGTATGGCTGGTATAAACATGGTGCCCTGCCAATGCCAGAGGGCAGTCTCTTGTACATCCAAATAGAGTATTCATAACAAAGAGATTTTCCTCATCCAGAGCTATTTGTAAGTAAACCTCCTTTAATTTGGCCTTGCAGAATTTATGCTCCTAGCTAATTTAGATGCAACATTCATTCTTCCAGCTTCAGACTTGGATATGAATCTCTAGCTGATTGCACATTGACTGTCATCTTAAAATCACTGCAAATGCTGAGTGTGCCATTAGGTTTGTGTACCACAACAATTGGATGTTAGTAGCTGAACTTATAATGCCATTATATTCAAGGTGATCTAGGTCTTGACCAACTTAGTCTTGCAAAATTCATAGAATTTTGATACAGCATCTGGCTTCAGTGTTCTGCACTTTGGAATTTTAATTCTAGTTATTACTTCAGAAAAAATAGCACACTATTTTTGCAGCAGCTTTTGAAACTCTTCTTTGAAAAACAAATCAGTAACAGCTTGCACTATATGTGCTTGAGCATTGTACTGCAAAATGATGGTCAGGTCCTGCAGAAAGTGTCAGCTCTTCTGTCTCTGTGCTGTTAATTTTTGGAATACAGCCTACTACCAGCTTAGAGACAGAAGTAATGACACTTTCTTCAGGACCTGACCATCATTTTGCAGGACAATGCTCAAGCACATACAGTGCAAGCTGTTACTGATTTGCTTGACTAATGGGGCTGCTAAGTGCTATACCACCTACTGCACTCCACTGACTTAAGCCCTCATAAGTTCAACTCGATTTCTAAGCTGAAGGAAACACTTCACGGCATTCACTTAAGAACTGCTTCAAATTCATTGGGCAATAGACCGCTCCACTTGAACTGTCAACACAACTGGCACTGCTAAGAGTATCCTACGACTTCCACATCGCTGGCAGCGGATTATACGCAATGCTGGTGACTACTTTGAAGGCCAGTAAATCTTTGAAATACGTATCAATTTTGCATGAGCTGTAAATAAATAGTTGCCACTATTAAAGTTCCAACCCTCTTATAAATTACATCACCACTTTTATCCCTACTTGTTCCACAACATCATACCTATCAGTTCAATGATACTAAGTGAGATGCAAAACATTTGCATAATTAACAACAGCTTATCAGTTTCAAGATCCATAGCAACTAAATTTGCAAATGGTAAATCTAATTTACTTCTGAAACTTCTTGATATTTTGGCAAAAAACAGTAATGAGATTGTTAGGTTTACCTAAACTGCTCTGATATGTGTCACTTTGTGTTTTTGCAACATATAACACTGTTTCACTTGGAGCTCAGCTTTCTATGTTATAATCTATGTTGCAGCTGGAGATTTGTCCACTTCATGATGTTGCTGTGGTCATGTGGGTGACAACAAAAAAAAAAAGTTTATATTTTGCATTTTGATCTCTTTGAAACACATACACAGTTTTCTCAGCTATGCTTACAGTAGCAGAATTACAGGTCCATTTGTATTAAGTGAGAAAAGCTGTTCTGTACCATGACAGAGGGGGAGAAGGGACTTAACATTCAAGGTATTGGTAATACAGTTTTAATTTGATAGAGGTAGGATTCAGTTCTGGTGAGGAAGGAGATTGAAGGGGGAGGGAAGGGGCAATGTTCGTTAGTCTCTCCCCTGTCTCCTGCCGAACTAGTTACTTCTCGCCCCACCTCCCCCACTTTTAACATGCCACAGATGCCTGTGATTTTAATAACAATTATTATAATTGTAATATTGCATCAGTAACATGTTTAATATGATGGTGATGATGAAGTCCCATACTCTTTGACAGAGTGCAGGGGACGATGCAGGAGACCCAAACCGCTGTACTAGGCAAGGTCCTAGTGGAGGTGGTTTGCCATTGTCTTCCTCTGATGTTTAATGTAATAACTATAAATTTGAAATTGAAAAAGTAATTAATTTTTAATTTAGTAATAATAAGAGAAATAATAAGTTCTTTACATCTGTTCATAGTACATTACTTTAGTGTAACTTTCAAGAAATAGTAATTCAAAGAAATACAGCTTTTGAAAGGGATTCTTACAAAAATGTTAGAAAAACATGTGTAATGTGATTGAGTTAAGAACTATAGTAGGAAGAAACTGATGTCAATAGTCAGGCACTGTAAAATCATAGTGTGCACAAACCATTATCAACATTTCACTTAGAACCACTATTGTAACACAAGTCTTCAATCTACAGCTATATGCATGGAATGTAGTGTCTTTCAGTGATTTCTCTTTGTTTGGAAGTCAATTCTGTTATTTTTTTCCTCCATGATGGCTCTTTCCCGTTGAGTATTGCCTTACACAACAGCCTGTGGTTTGCTGGTCGTACCTCTGGACTCACAAACCATGTCAGATTTTTTTTGGCAGCAGATGAGGTTAGCCTGTGAATGAGTGCTTCCCCTGTCTGGAATGATCTCTGCAGGGAGTCAGGCCACATGCCATCCATATGAGCAGACCTACACCAAGAAATTAAAAAATTCCCTTCTGTTAAGCATGGCTCATAGTTGTTAGAATTTCTTGTCATTTTCAGGACTGTTAACTTTCATTCTATTTTATTCTCTGAACACTCAGTGAGAAATTTGGAATTTATATATTAAATAGTCAAATTAGTCAGTAGCAGTTTTCAGGGTATATTAAAACAGTGGTAAATGCGGGAATTAGAAGATTATCTGATGTGGTGTTCAAAATCTATGAGGTAGAAGATGTTCCATTGGGATTCCACAAATTTATTGCCAGAACACTCCAAAAGTTGACAAAACAAATAAATGTTGTATTTTGTCATCAGCGTATCATTTCACAGCTATAAATTTATCTGTAAAATAATGGATGGTAAAAACTAAAAAAGGAAATACTAGAAGGACATAAACTCCAGAAATGCAATTACCAATATATTCTTAACAACACTAGGAAGAGGGGAAACTGTGACTTGAAATTAAATGTCATAAGTACTCCACATGGGCATAGATTTCACCATGAATGTATTCCAGTATTGATCATTTCTTCAACATTACATCACATCTCACTGATCAGAATTAAAAATTTAACTCGGAATGAAATTGTATTCCTGCTTTCTGTCTTGGTTCTTGAGTGGTATTGCATACTGTGGTAGTTATAATTTAAATACAGCTGTCTTTTTGGTGCAGGACTGTGAAAGGATTTTTTTGGACTGTAAAATACATACTTTTTCTAGGACACTGGGAAAATCAAACCTGGGATGAAGTATACCAGGAAAACAATGTAGACTGTAAGTTCTGTAAATTCTGTCCATTGTTTAAATTAATATTTGAGGAGATCTTTCCAAAAAATACACTTGAACTGCAGCAGCTGAGGAAAATAGATGGATAACAGTGGATATTAGAAAGTCCCGCCAGACACTTAAATCTTTCAGTTCTTTACAGCAACACTACCCTAATCCACACTTCTAGATTACTATCACAGGTATCAAAAATATTCAGGGAGGTGCTGTTTGCTGATAAAAAAATCATTCAGTGAGCAAATAACATTTAATGCAGGAAGTAAAAGCGAGGTTGAGTGACATTTTGTAAAACACAAAACTGGAAAAAGCAGATACAAATATAATAACATACAAATAAAATATGAGGGTAGAATGATAGAAAATTCTCAGGAATTGCCAAACTTTGTAAATGTCTATCCTGGTATTGCAGAGAGGTTGCAACAAAATCTTCCTAAAACTGATGTAGCAATCACAATGACTTACACATCAAGCACCATGAGGTTGCTTCTGACAACAGAGGTTGAAGGTAAGAAGACAATACAGAAATTAAGAAAATAAGAAGTCAGCAGACATCAGTGAAGTTGCAGTTTCTATTTCCAGAGTACCTGAAGTATGCAAGAGCTGTCCCTTTCTAAAGAAGGGTAGTGCAAAGAGTATTGGAAACTACAGGCTAGTTCCACTGTCTGCATTCTCAAAAATAATCCCGTGTGTGATGTGTCGTGGAAGCAAAAAGTTATGTAAATAATTAAGCCCAATTAAGCTCTTCAGTGTTCCGTTTCTAAAGTTAATACATAAACTGGAGAACCTAGATCTCTCCTCATAAAGTAGGAATGAACCAGACAGATGCTGGGCCAACTAAAACAAACTCTGTGATGACTACATACAAGAGACAAGCTATGTAACTTATTCCTTATCAAACAGGACTTTTTCACCACGTTGCAAAAATTTGCCTCATGCTTGTATTTTGTCATATGCATATTACACCAATGCACGCCAGGGATGTCTCTTGATGTATTTCTGCCTTCAGTCTAAATGAAGGCAGAGGTTAGAGTGAGAAAATTACTTATAGTAAGACAGAACACAAGTTTAGGAATATTGAAAGTAGTAGATTTTGTAGTGATCAGCACATAGAAGTGCGTACTGGTGAATTAATACTAGAAAATGGTTAAATCTTCATTGTAACTGTGTATAGATCCCCATTACAACAAAATACTGGTTTCTGATGCAGAGTGTAATATTTACAGGGCTTATTACTTTGGTCTTTCAAAGGTTAATTTTGAGGCCTGTAGCTTGGGAGGCATCTCTGGGTTCTCATATAATTTTTAACAGTTTGTTTGTGTTGCTATTAAAGAAGGTGATCATCTTCAAAGCAAAGATGCTGAGACATTTTCCATCTATGTTTTTCATTTATCTGGGACATGGAATTAGAATTGGAAGAGATTGCCAGGAGTAGAGATCACACAGTGAACTGATCTCATCTAAATGGAATTTGATAAACTTTATTACATTCTCCATAAACTGACAATCCCTGTTAATTTAAAAAGTAAGGTTTGTGACACCTGCTTCTTGCCAGTAGCAACATACAGGCTCAAAATGTTGACACTTGCAACAAGCTGTACAAATTGACTGCAGGTCTTTCAAAGGGCAATAAAGAGAGCAGTTCTTAAGAGTGAGCCCAAGAGGCAGGATCAAGAATGACGAGATAAGGAGACGCATCCAGGTGTATGATGTTGTCAAAGGGATAGTGAGACTGAAGTGGCATTGGGCAGGACACATGGCTTGGAACAACTTCATACTGATCAAAATGCCCAGCTAAGATCAACATGGAGATATTTGGAAGAGACTTATATCCAGGAGTGGATGTCGAGAGGATGACGAAGAAGATAGATCACCACTGGTAAATCCCGAATAGTGAGGAATATGGATTCCCTACTATGCTATCTATCAAACATGAGTTGTGTTGTTATGGTCTTCAATCCAGAGACTGGTTTCATGCAGCTCCCCATGCTACCCTATCCTGAGTAATTAGCCAGCCATTGTGGCCAAGCGGTTCTAGATGCTTCAGTCCGGAACAGCGCTGCTGCTACGGTCACAGGTTCGAATCCTTCCTCAGGCATGGATATGTGTGATTGATGTCCTTAGGTTAGTTAGGTTTAAGAAGTTCCAAGTCTAGGGGACGATGATGATCTCAGATGTTAAGACCTATAGTGCTTAGAGCCATTTGAACCTGATTAATTACTGCAACCTACATTCTTCTGAATCTGCTCAGTGTATTTATCCCTTGGTCTCCTTCTGCGATTTTTACTCTCCATGATTCCCTCCAATACTAAATTGGTGATCCCTTGATTGCTCAGAACATGTCCTACCAATCGATCCCATCTTCTAGTCAAGTTGTGCCACAAATTCCTCTTCTCCCCAATTCTATTCAGTACCTCCTCATTAGTTATGTGATCTACCCATCTAATCTTCAGCATTCTTCTGTAGCACCACATTTCGAAATCTTCGATTCTCTTCTTGTCCAAACTATTTATCGTCCATGTTTCACTTCCATACATGGCTACACTACATACTAATACTTTCAGAAACGACTTCCTGACACTTAAATCTATACTCGATGTTAACAAATTTCTCTTCTTCAGAAACGCTTTCCTTGCCATTGCCAGTCTACATTTTATATCCTCTCTACTTCGACCATCATCAGTTATTTTGCTCCCCAAATAGCAAAACTCCTTTAATACTTTAAGTGTCTCATTTCCTAATCTAATTCCCTCAGCATCATCTGATTTAATGCGACTACATTCCATTATCATCATTTTGTTGTTGTTGATGTTCATCTTATATCCTCCTTTCAAGACACTGCCCATTCCATTGAACTGCTCTTCCAGGTCATTTGCATTCTCTGACAGAATTTCAATGTCATCAGCAAACCTCAAAGTTTTTATTTCTTCTCCATGGCTTTTAATTTCTACTCTGCATTTTTCTTTCGGTTCCTTCACTGCTTGCTCAATATACAGATTGAATATTGTGGATAGGCTACTACCCTGTCTCACTCCCTTCGCAACCACTGCTTCCTTTTCATGCCTCTCATCTCTTATAACTGCCATCTGATTTCTGTACAAATTGTAAATAGCCTTTCCCTCCCCATATTTTACCCCTGCCACCTTCAGAATTTGAAAGAGAGTATTCCAGTCAACATTGTCAAAAGCTTTCCGTAAGTCTACAAATGCTAGAAAAGTATTTTTGGTTTACCTTAATCTATCTTGTAAGATAAATCGTAGGGTCAGTATTGCCTTGTGTGTTCCAACATTTCGACAGAATCCAAACCAATCATCCCTGAGGTTGGCTTCTACCAGTTTTTCCATTTGTCTGTATATAATTCATGTCAGTATTTTTTGCAGCCATGATTTATAAACTGATAATTCACTAATTTTCACACCTGTTAACACCTGCTTTTTTTGGGATTGGAATTATTGTATTCTTCTTGAAGTCTGAGGGTATTTTGCCTGTCTCATACATCTTCCTCACCAGATGGTAGAGTTTTGTCATGGTTGGCTCTCCCAAGGTTATCAGTAGTTCTAATGGAATGTTGTCTACTCCAGGGGCCTTGTTTCAACTCAGATCAGACAGGAATAAGCAGCTAATAACCTGTGGTGATTTCAAAGTGGATTTCCTAAGGTATTCTGATAGGAAAAATGATATTGGATCCTACAATTTGAACCCGGTAATTAACTTTCCAATATAAATGGATAAATACATTAGTAACCTAATTGATAATGCTTTCTTTGATGAACCTCAAAACAAGAAAATAATGTATATCCAGGAACAAATGCTCTCTCTGAGCATGATGTACAGTTAGTTAGGATCAATAACATAGTGCCCTGCAGTGTGGATACTCCTCACTGGAAATCAGTTAGAATAATTAGTGATTTGATGACAAAAATGTTTAAAGTTGTTTGACCAATTATGACCATGGCGAAATTTATAATGAACCATGTTCTGACATAAAATTTAATCTATCCTATGATAAATTCATATCATTGTTTGAAAATAGCTCTCTACATAATCTTATCACAAAGGTCACTAAACAATTGTGTAAAGAACATTGGATTACTACAGGGAATAATGTATCTTGTGAAGGGAGATGTATCTATTGGCAAGAGCAAGTAATAATCCTGCAGTTGTACCATGACACAAAAACTACACAAATTTGCTATGAATTATTTTAAAGATCAAGAAAAATGCACATTATGTCAGACATTAGTAATTCTGACAACAGATTTAATGCTGTATGGAATGTAGTAAAACAAGAAACAGGACACGAAGCCACAAACAAGATAAATCCACTATTAACTTAAATGGAAGAGCTATAGAGGATCAGTGATATGTAGCAGGCACATGTAATAATCATTTCTTAAATGCACAAAAAACTGTAAGATGAACAGTTAAATGGAAAAATCAGAACAGTATGTTGAAAAGTATTACATAAAATTCAAACATATGTAGGCCTCACTCACTTCTCTAGATGAAATTAAGAAAATTATATATAACCTCAAAAATTAGAGCTTATCTGGATTTGGTAGTGTTTCCAACAGAGTACTAAAGACTTTTTTCCATATAACAAGCATTGTCTTTTCTGAAATATACAATGTATCACTAACGGAATGCATTTTTTCAGAGAGTTAGAAATTTGCCATTGTTAAATCCTCCTTGTGATGGAAGAGATGTCAGTATCTACTGGCCCATTACAATCTGACAAAATTTTTGAGGACATGAATTCTAGGATAGTATCCCACATGAGCAACAACAATATTCTTGGTAAATCATAGTTTGGTTTTCAGAAGATTTGCTCAACTGAGAACGCCATTTATACCTCTAGTCATGAGATTTTACAAGCAGTACATAACAAGACAGCACCAGTTGGTATTTTTGTGACCTGTATGAGGGCATTTGACAGTGTGAACAACAATATTCTCCTGGATGAACCAAAATTTTAAGGTATTAATGGTATAGCCAACCAGTGGACAATGTCATAGCTAACTAAAAGAATGCAGAAAGCTGTACTTAATAATTTGACCAATGTAAGCAGAGGAGATCCTTGTGACTGTGGATGAACCACTTACAGGGTTCCACAAGTTTGATCTTAGGCCCACTATTGTTTCTCATATATGTAAATGACATTCCATCTAATGTACAACAAGCAGAATAAATTATTTTTGCAGGTGAGACTTATATTGCAAAACATACATACAGCAACAGAAGAAATGGGAAATAATGTTCTTGAAATAACTAGTGGCTACATCTCCGAGAATCATCTCAAATCAGTTTTCAAGAGACAACATATTTCATTCTGCAGATCTAGAGTTACCACTCCAGTGATAGGCATAACACACAGTGAGGAAATAATAAATAGAATGGAAAATTCAAATATTTTAAGTACCCATATTGATGGGAATTTAAACTGGAAAACTACAAATGAAAATACATTTTGGAACTCTTCAAGTGACTTACAGATACTTCAACCACATTTACAGCTCTAATCATTGAAAATCTTGAGGAGAGACAAATCAGTAAGTTGACATATTTTTCCATACTTTCTTCAGTAATGTTACGTGCAGTAGTGTTTTGGAGTAATTCAACTTTCCTTCTTAAAGTGTTCATTGCTCAAACATATGCTGTATGAATAATATGTGCTGACCCACAACCACATTGTGACATCTGTTTAAGGAGTTGGGCAATTTTAGTACTGGCTGAAAGTAAATTTATTGCCTCCGGAAGTGTGTTCAAAAGGAACAATGATGTACATCATTACAATCACAGGATAAAAAATGATGCTCATTACTCTACATTAAGTTCATCATAAGCACAAAACAAAGTGCACAATGCTGCATCAAAATTTCTGATCACTTACTGAATGAAAGAAGAAGCCCCACAGCTGTCAAAGATAAAACCAAAATAGTTGCTCCTTAGCAACTCCTTCCATTCTGTAGAAGGACACGCAAAAGGTAGTGAGTTGAAATTATTAACCAATGACTGAATAAAAAAAGGAAAGAAAAAAAGAAAACATTTGTAAATAGTCAGCATATATCTATATTTACATATCAATGTGTAATGTGAATGTAAAATGGCTCATTTCACACTGTTACAATGATGGTACAAATTATCCATGGAACATGAAACTAATGAACTAAATAATACTAAGCATGACTAAAGCACAAAGTATAAGAGGAATAATGAACAAGTAATCACAAGCTTGTCTGGAAAACAGGGTGCAAAATATAGTGATAGTTAACACATTTGCTGACGTTACATTTTTAGTAAAACAGTTGTCAGACATTAAACACATAAACATAAGTTTTCTTCAGGGTAATGTGTTAGGTCCAATTCTGTTCTCAGTGTACATATGTCACATTCCATAGAGTATATGACATGGAGAAAAAGTTCTCTTCCTGATGATAGCAACATTATAGTCGCTGATAAAATAGCAGAACTCCTATTAGACAAAGCAAATTAAATCATGAAGGATGTTTACAATTTGGCAGTATCTGATAAGTTAACACTGAACATAAAGGAAACATAGGGTGAACACTAAAGCATGAAGAGAGTAAACAACTCTGCTGTGTAAATATAGATGATAAATCTGTTGATCATGTAACAAGTGTAAAGCTTTTAGGGATAAATATGGATTTTCAATTAATGTCGAATGAACACAAAGATACTGGTAAAAATATAATTAGTGTGTTGTGCTCGTACAGTTCTATTGTTATTTTGTAGCAGCCAGTGTCTTGTGACCTACTATTCCCACAAACTATTCTCAGCTATGGGATTATTTTCTTGGAATAAAGCACAGAAAATGGACATAGTTTTTAAACTGCAGAAAATGGCATTAAGAATGACAACTAATCATAGTCAGAATAACTGCAAAGAACTACATACAAAAACTGAGTATATTTACTGCACCAAGTGACTACATTTACCAATCTGTTGTGCAATTCAGAGAAAACATTTCTAATTATTTCACTAATAATTCTATACATGATTATGGAAAAAGAGCCAGTTCGGAATTACATTGACCAAGGGGAAAAAAACAAAAAACTCAAAACAACATTTTCTGTGAGGGAATAAAATTGTTTAATAAGTTATCCAAGAAAATGAAAAACATGAATCCATAGATCTATCACAGCACTGCACTGAACAGATATTTGAATGTTGTGCAGGGGCAGTTGAATTTAGTGACACTAAACTTCTAATTGTTGTTGTTTATACATTCCTTAACTCTGACTTCAGAGCATTTTTGATCAAGCTAGAGAGGGCTCTTGATTCGCTTTGTTGGAAGTACCTGAAATTAGTTATATGTGGTGACTTCAATGTAAATTTTGTGTATGATGGTGCAAGAAAAAGGATGTTGGTAGAGCTCCTAAATTCATATGATATGATGCAGACTGTGTGTTCTCCAACTAGGGTGCAGAGGAACGGTAGCATAACCATAGACAATATTTTTATTCATTCTTCATTACTAGATGGGCATTCTGTTAGTAAAAGCGTAAATGGCCTTTCAGACCATGATTCACAAATTGTAACACTAAAAGGTTTGGCACATGTAATTGCAAACTATGTAGGAAAGTTAATCCAACAGCAATAGAGAGATTTTAAACCTTGTCAAGGAACAATAGTGGCAGGATACTTATAGTGCCGATAACATAGATGATAGATATAATGCATTCCTTAACATTCCTCATGCTCTTTGAGAGTTGCTTTCCATTAGAACATTCTAAATGGGGTACTAGCAGTAGTAGGTAGCCCAGGTGGCTGACTGGTGGGATAAGGATATCATGTAGAATAAGGTGGGAATTATATCAAAATGTTAGAAGTAGTCACAATCAAGCTGCAATAGCCCATTGCAAACAGTATTGTAAGATGCTTAAAAATGTTATTAGGAAGTCAAAGAGTATGTGGTATGCAAATAGAATAGCTAATTCAGAGGATAAAATTAAAATTGTATAGTGAGTTGTGAAGGAAGTGTCTAGTCAGCAACACAAGGCCGACAATATAAAGTCAGTTAGTAGTAAAAATATTTCTGTTACTGATAAATTAGATATATGTACAGTATTTAACAATCATTGTCTGAGCATTTCTGGTGAATTAAATAACAATTTACCTTCTACAGGGAATCACATAACTCTTGGCAAATGCCTTTCCGAGATTGATGTCTGAAATACTCCACTGTGATGCACACACGCGGGAGATGGAGTCAATAATTAAGTCACTGAAGACTAATAACTCTCATTGTTACGATGGAGTGCCTAGCAGAATATTAAAGTACTGTGCTGCACATGTTAGCGCTGTATTTAGCCATATTCATAATTTTTCCTTTAGGAATGGTAAGCTTCCTGAACGATTAAAGTACTCAGTTGTAAAGCCACTTTATAAAAAGGAGAAAGGGATAATGTAGACAATTTTAGACCTATTTTTGTGCCATCAGTGTTTGCTAAAGTTATTGAAAAGGCTGTGTATGTAAGGATAATTTATCATTTTATATCACATGATTTGCTATCAAATGTACTGTTTGGCTTTAGAAGTCACTTAACAACTGAAAATGCTATATTCTGTTTTCTCTGTGAGGTACTGCATGGGTTAAACAAAAGGTTTCAAACTGCTAGGCATATTTTTTGATTTAACTAAGGTGTTTGATTGTGTTGATCACAAAATATTGCTACAGAAGTTGGACCAGTATGAAATATGGGGAGTAGCTCACAGTTGGTTAACTTTAGAAACAGACAGCAAAATGTAGAGAATGGCTGTGATGTAGGGTCTGAGTGGGATATGGTCAAGTGTGGGGTGTCCAGGGGATCAGTGTTGGGGCCAGTACTGTTCCTTATTTATATGAATGACATACCCATTAGTATTATGGGTAGCTCTGAAATATTTCTGTTTGCTGATGACACTACTTGGTAATAAAGGATGTTGTGTGCAACATTGGCTCAGTTTCAAATAGTGCAGTTCATGACCTAAGTTCATGGCTTATAGAAAATAAACTAACTCTAAATCACAGTAAGACTCAGTTTTTACAGTTTCTAACACACAATTCAACAAAACCTGACATTTTAGTTTCACAGAATGGGCATATGAATAGTGAAACTGAACAGCTCAAATTTCTAGGTGTACAGATAGATAGTAAACTGTCTAGGAAAGCCCATGTTAAGGATCTTGTTCATAGACTTAATGCTGTCATTTTTACTATTCGAACGGTATCTGGAGTGAGTGATCATTGGACTTGAAAATTATCTACTTTACTTATTTTTATTTGCTTATGTCATATGGTATTATATTCTGTCGTAACTCTTCCCAATCTCAAAGGATATTTTTGGCTCAGAAATGTGCGGTTCGGGCAATAAGTGGTGTAAGTCCACGAAACTCTTGTCAACCCCTGTTCACAAGTCTGGATAATTTGACATTGGCCTCTCAATATAGATATATATTCCTTACTGTCATTTCTTGTTAAAAATATTAGCTTATTCTCAAGAATAAGCAGCTTTCATTCAGTTAATACTTGGCGGAAGTCAAACCTGCATTTGGATCAGACTTCCTTAACTATTATGCTGAAAGATGTGTAGTATACTGTTGCATCCATTTTCTGTAAGCTACCACTCAAATTAAAAAATCTTAGCAGTAATCCACGAGCTTTCAAATTGAAACCAAAGAGTTTCCTCAAGGGATATTTTTGGCTCAGAAATGTGCGGTTCGGGCAATAAGTGGTGTAAGTCCATGAAACTCTTGTCGACCCCTGTTCGCAAGTCTGGATAATTTGACATTGGCCTCTCAATATAGATATATATTCCTTCAAAAAGTATTGTTGATTGCATTTACTTAAACTTACAGACTGACTTTTTTAGGCTTCATAAACATTTTATTTTTATCTGTTATTACTTTTGTGTTGTAATTTCATGTACTGACATGTTCAGTGACCTCAGATATTTGCTTCTCAGTTTGGTCCTATGGAACTTGAAGTGGTAATAAAAAAATAAATGACTAAATAACACCTTTTTAAAAAATGTAGCTAAAAGATTCTTTATTGGAATAAAAGGAATGTCATGTCATTTTCTTAAGGTTGACATCTCACTTATCATGGGGGGATGCTGTCTCACTTTCTCTGGTGGACTGGGGAGAGGATGTGGTGTTGCTGGGGTATAGTTGCATATTAACAGGACTGGTGTGAGTTTTCTGAAGAGACTGGATAAGCTGCATGTTCATGGTCCAGGAATCATCTGTGAATGCCCTTAGTGTTTGCAGCAATGAAGAACAAAACATTGTTTTTTATTGTAAGTTATCTGGAGCAAGTTATGTGTAAATCAAAGAAGACTGTACAAAAGGGACCAACAGGATGGGAGCAATGTAATTGTTCTGATAATGACCAAACACTTGGGAGGATGGAGTTTGATCTGACTGGTAGTCCTGATTTAGGTTCCCCTTGGTTTTCCTAAATCATTTCAGGCAAATGCTACGAGGTTCCTTCATCAGTTTCACAGCTCATCTATCCTACCCTCATAACAGCATACGTCTATGTTCTGTGTGTGTGTGTATAGTTGAGATATTTAGTTTCGTTATAGTTGGTTGCTTGGTTGGTTTGGGAGAGGGGACCAAACAGCAAGGTCATTGGTCCCATTGAATTATGGAAGGAAATAGGCTGTGCACTTTCAACGGAACCATCCTGGCATTTGCCTGAAGTGATTTATGGAAATCATGGAAAACTTAAATCAGAATGGCTGGATGTGGGTTTGAACCATCATCCTCCCGAATGTGAGCCCAGTGTGCTGACTACTGCATCACCTCACTTGCTAGTTTCGTTATATTGTGATGACTGATGCCACATCATTGGTAGAAAAACCATGAATGAGTGAACTAATAAATAAATAAAATACACCAAAAACTTCTCATTGTCTAGGATATTTCGGCATAATGTGGTGCTACATTTTCTCTTACCATGTAATGCTTGGGTATCAACAATTCCTAAAACACATCTGCAGAAAAGCTAAAAAGATTTGATTCTTTAAATGCCACATGGTTTATTATTTTTTCTTTGTTACAGCAAACACAGATGCTGTATAAAAACAATAAAAAAATAATTATTTTGAATGAATATTCACAATAATAAACTGTTTGTCATGTTGTACAATTCTGAACAGAAAATTAGAGGAAAAATGATTTATGTCATGTACAGGATGTGATGATAATGCACAGATTCACAAGTCTGCTTCACTTAAATAACTCACAATACTTTCTGATTTAGTGAAATAGACCTAGTGTTACTTGCATGACATGATGGGAATACAAAATGCAAAGATAGAAGCGAATAAATTTCAGAGAAGGTAAGTACTTACTGTAACTACAAAAATTAAGTCAGAGTTATAAAAACGGAAACTCAGTCATGTTATTTTTATCAGAAATGTAAGATGGGGCTGAATGTTTTCTTGGGGTCTTTAACTTATGGGTCACAAAGGCAATTAAGGGACTCAAGAAAAAGTCAGAACATGAAGTTAAAAGAGATAGTAACAGGTATTAATTTTTCTAGATGAGACTAAAAAGGTGGTAGAACTATTGAATGGCATAGAAAGATTGCCTAGCAGAGAGTTTGATTTTGAAAGAATGATTTAAATGTTTACTACTTTGCTCCTAAAGGCAACATGTTAATAGAGACATGCTAATTAGTAAGGACACAAACAAATAATGAGGTGTACTGAAAGATGTATGTGAGCTGATTTGTGGGATATTTATTTCTAAAAGCTAACTACTACAATATAATTCAATGAAATACAACCTCTTAATCAAAGGAGGGGGAGGGAGGGGGGCAGGCGTTCCTTGCTCTTAGTGGAGTCTCTGAACAGGGCAAACTACAATGCAGTTAATATTATTTTGTCTGGGATGTCATCTGGTGGTACGAAAAGACAAGCACTATGAAGTGGGCGTTAATGGAGCCTTTCACTGGGATGACATTTGTATGCAAGTCTTATGTATCCATTGGAAAAAGTTTGAGAGTAAGCCAGACTCATCTTTCTGTCAGGGGAGTTAGTGCGATTGGAGAGAAAACTTGTTTCAGGTGCACACTTGGCAGTAAACGTGTGCCAAAATGGTGGGGAATGAAACAGTAATAAACTCACCTCATTGAACTACGTCACACAAAAGTATATTACACTGCACACAGTAACACATGTGCTTATGCTGGGGGAATGAATTGGGCATCTGGCATCAGACTTTTACAGCCAGAGTCAGGGAAATTTGCTTGAGGGAACACAGCTCGGGAAGATGCTGTGGAAGACAAATTAGCACTTCTTTTTTTTATCTGGACTTAGCAAAAACTTAGGAACTCCTTCTGTCTGCATCCATCTTCAGCAGCAGTTGTGGAATTGTGCTGTCAGCATGAACTGGTGAAGTTTTGACAGCTGATGACATAAGCCAAAGAGCACTGCATTGGACAGTCTGCAGGGAGATGTTGCCTCACTGAAGCAGAAGAAGAGACTGCTGACGGTTCAGTGTGCATGGCCCCCACAAAGCATTTCAGTCTAAGTTCTACCTGTGATGGAAGTGTGGTAGTATCATGCCCAGCAGGAGCTTTGCTGGTAGCTGGTTTTTAGTTGGTGCAGCTCATTGTCTGCTGCTGAAAATGGATGCAAACAGAAGGAGTCACCGTACATTTTCCCCTCTCTGAAAGAAAAACACCAGTGCCAACTATTTGGATGTGTGTATGGAGCTGACCAAGGATGCTTTCTGGGGTGCGTGTATGGATTGTTACTGTTGTGCTTGTAGTCATGCTGTGGTTTCTGGGGAGAGGAGGGGCCTAGGCAGCTCCTGTGTGTGACATTGGAAGCTGGGGAAATAGCAGTGCTGCTCCTATGGTGCAGATGATAGAATCAGTGGTGACAGCACACTGTCAGGAGTGATGGGTGCCTGTGGGGGGGAAGAGGCGTCTGCATCGCACAGAAGCTGTGAAAAGGCCAGTGCAGTTGTGGCATCAGTGTCCAAGGCACTGAAAGGCATGTCAGTCTTGTAGTCAGACAACAAGAGACTGGAATCAGCGTCAGGGATGGTGTCCACTAGCGGTGTACTGGACACAGCCTCAGGGAGGGCATCAGCCAGTGGCATGTTGGGAACATTGTATGGGACTGTGTTGGCCTGTGTCATATCGGAAGCAGTGTTAGTGGTGCTGTGACTAGGGCCAGTGGTGGGTGGGGACAACTCCACCTTAATGGTGCTGTACTCACTGGCTGGAGGGATCTCCAGGACATAGGCTGGCTTGAGCCTGACTGTGGCTATGGTTGTTGTAGCCCTGTTCAGATGAATGGAGAATGCCTTGTCAACTGTGGGCCTGAATACTGTGAGTGGAGCAGCATATGTCCAATGAAAACGTTATGTGTGTGTGCATGCTGTGATGTCATGATAGATGATGTTATAGTGCACACCATGATGTTGCAGAGTTGTTGGTCACAGCTCGGCTATGAAGCTGTGGAGCTGCTGGATGAAATGTGGTATGATGCTGTTGATGGGAAGGGGGGTTAATTCAAAAAAGATTGCTGGGAGTGGCGAGTGGCTGTTCATATACTAGCTCAGCAGCAGAAGTTCCCAGGTTGGTTTTATGTGCAATGCACAGGCCTAGAAGTGCCATGGATACTGCAGCAGACCATTCAGAAGAATAACATGTAAGAGCAACTGTAAGTGTAGTGAAACTGCTCCAGCACTTAGTTAGCTGCGGAGTTGAGTTGCAGCTGATAGTACAGTAGAAACTGCAGCCACAGGAGACTATCAGCGATTGGAAGAGGGTGGAGTTGAACTGACACCTGTAATCTGTAGTGATATCATCCTGCCATCCCAAGCAGGGACACCCAGTTCTGAACTAAGGCTACAGCTATAGTTTCAGCTGAAAAGTCAGGGACAGTGGTGGTCTCAGGCCAGAACATAAATCAGTCAGTAATTGTCAGCAGACATCAAGAGCCATTGGAGGAGGGTAGTGGACTGACAATGTCGAGGTGTACACGTGTAAAACAGTGTTGTGTGGGGGAAAAGGTGCCTGCAGGGGAGTAAACGTGCCATCCAATAATGACATGCGGGTACGGAATACAGGACTGTGCCCAGTTGCTGCAGTATTGTTGACTGCCCAGTTAGATAAAATGTTGTTTCAGAAGGGTGACAGAAATGCAGATGCTTGGGTATGCAAGGGCATGGACGTTGTCAAATGCCAGTTTTTGAAAGGCAGGAGGGTGAAAGAGTGGGAGTGATCGCTGGAACCACCAGATTGTGGAGGATCCATGAGGATGTCATACGAAATCTATGGTCAGAGCCAGGTATGGATCTTAGCTGTAGGTTCAGGCCAGGGTCAGTATTCTGTAGGGCATGGGTTAGGTCTGGGTCACTCTCCTGAGCAGCGGCTAGAGTATTATAGTCCAAGGGCTAGGTAACAGAGTTGGATGTTGGTAGTGAATTGTGTAAAGTAGTCCTGTAGCCAAAACTGTCAGGGTGAGATCTGGTCTATGTCTCTCCTGCGAAAACTGCAGCTGAAGATTGGAAATAGCAGGCGGCATTGGACTGCAAGTAGCTCACAGCTATGTGCACCCCAATGACAACATGCATCAGTGAGCTAGAATGAAAAGAAGACTAGCAGTTGCCAGATATTGCCCTTGCATTGCTGTAAGATCGCCCAGAGAACTGTCTGGCTCACATCCACCACAATCACGAGGGGGCACTAGTGCGGTGGTGGGTCACAAGAACTACATTGACAAAGTCCAAAGGCCTGGGTCCAAGGGACGAGTTTGTTGCTTTTTTTCTATTGCCACGGAGTGCTGTAGTAATGGGCTCTTGGGTGGCAGCAGTGTCCTTCAGATGGTGACAGAAAGGATCATGCCGATGCAGTGCCGGTGCCCTTTGAACATAGTATGGAGTCGAAAGTCCATTACTGCCTATATCATCTTGGGGTGGGAGTGGTAGCTGGTGGTAGAGGATAAGTGTTCCAGGAATTAGACTTCACTTGCCCCGAAAACGCATTTTTCAGTGTTGAGAATCACTCCAGCTTTCTGTAGGCGGGGGAAAATTTCGTCTGGCTATTGGTGGTGTTCAGTAGGTCCCTGGAGTAGATGGATATATCATCTAGGTGGGTGTATAACACTACCGTCTGCTACTGTTATACTATAGCCTCAAAGCTGGCGGCAGTTTGTATAATTATTTTTATTCAAGCAATTATAGTATAAAGAAGCAGAGCAGTGTTACCCTCTGAGAGGAATTTTGTTATGTTGATCGTGTTGTACCTAACGGAGGTGGCTTATCAGAAGTGAAAGTCAAAATTACGTAAATATTTAAACAGTAACAAATAATATTTTACCTATCTACACTGTTCAAAAAATAAAGAAAATGGTCGCCAGCCTAATTAGGCAAGATAATGATTGACATTCTTGTTGAAGAAACTAGATATGAGTAACTTTAACAGACAAACACAAGCTATACTTTGCCACACACGAGTGCAGTGAACTCTGGCACCTGAATACAGTATGTTCACATTAAGGTTGGAGCTACCAGATCAGAACAAACTATTTGCATAAATATAACAGATAACAAAACACACTATTACTTTAAGGACTTAGTCAAAGTGAATGGTCTCGAGAACATTACTATTAATATTCACTGTAGAATCATAAAATGGACATAGGTTCAATATTACTTTTCAAACATTTTTTTATCTGAAAAAAATTGTAAATGTAGTTCACTGCAAAATTATGATCTGGTCATATGTTAAGTCTCTCTCAGCTAAATACTTTCCTATTTAGAATGAAAGTTAAATGTATTTCACTAACATATAATTTCTCATTGAATTTTGAATAAAAGAAGTTACTGTTTTCATAGATAATAGTCTTTCTATTAATTGTTATTTATCATGAGCATAAAGGATACACTGTGGATCCTATTAAACTATTAATATGCACTTTTAATACACAAGAGGAACCCAATATTGTACAGAATTTCACTTGAATAGTAAGAGTAAGTGAAACTTTATATATTTAAGTAACTTTGTGCATTTTAACTACTTTCAATGGGGGGGGGGGGCCTTAATCTTGACCACTGTAGGAGAGCGAACTTACCACACTTTCAATACACCAAAGATTATAGATATCAATTCCAGAATAGTTCCAGCTCTTTATCCATCCATTTGAGGCATTGGAAAGCGGCACAGAAAGCCTCTCTCAGCACCAGCACATTATACAATTTTTATATGAGCAGTTGACAGTTTGGTAGCTCGTCCCCGACTGACTCTCGGTTCCACTTTTACTACCTAGGCCAACCACAATTTGCGCTCGCTACAAAGTTCTGTTCCTGAGGGGAACCACAACACCTTTTACATACAAAACAACTAAGAACCCTAAGTGAAGGTCAGTAGTTTACATAAAAGCAAGCAAACATTTTAAATATAACAGAACATTTGCATATGTTGGTAGTTTTACACAAAATTATTTAATTTTAAAGATAATCAAAGAGATTGTATGAGGAAGACAAAAGATCATTACAGAGATTATACTTCATTACTGTGTTGAATTAATCGTACACTAATTACAGAAGTTCAATGATGGGATTTTGAACAAAATAGAAAGCTAAATGAATCAACAAAAGGTGCGCCCTGAGGATGTTGTACAAAAATCTCTGTCAAGTTCATGCAGCATTTTGGAGGCTGAATGTCACGAATGCACTCTCAAACAAACTGAAGATGTCTTCTCAGTGTCCTCTGGAGTGACTGGGAGTTGTTGGGTTGTTTGGGGGAGGAGACCAGACAGCGAGGTCATTGGTCTCATCAGATTTGGGAAGGACAGGGAAGTAAGTCGGCTGTGCTCTTTCAAAGTAACCATCCTGGCATTTGCCTGGAGCAATTTGTGGAAATCACAGAGAACCATCGTTCTCCCAAAAGCGAGTCCAGCGTTCTAGCCACTCCACCACCTTACTTGGGTTGGGATTTGTGTGCAGGCTTTAGCACAATCTGTCTCACTGAAAATAGTAACTCTGAGATGGCATTGTTGTAGGTGTGGAGGAGTGGGACAGTATAGCAATCAGGGATAGTGCAGGCGTTAAGTTTACAGTAATCACTGCAATGGCTCCTGGAGTCTTGCTAGGAGTGAGGTAAAGAGCTGAGGCCCTAGGGCTTTTGGAAGGGCGAAGAATACCAGTGGAAAGCAGCTCTTTAAACTCCTTTTATGCAGTTTGCATTTTTGTGCTTGTGGAAGAGGGGGGGGGGGGGGCAAGTCTAGCAGAAAACCGGGGAAGCAGGGCTAGTGGCGATGTAATGCACAGTATCATGCTGAGTGTTCTGGGGGCCACTGGGTGGGTGAATGAGGAGGTGAAATTCTGCAAGAAGCTGAGTGTATTGGCCCAAAATTGCCAGATTGGGAACTGCAGCAGATGGATCTACCAGAGGTTCTATAGACTAAAGGACACTTCGCAACGTCGGTCAACAGATGTAAATCGAGGAAGTTGGCGCCCAGCATGAGGTCAGTAACGTCCACGACTGTGAAGATCCACAAGCATTCAAGCTAAAGGCATAAATCGAGTGGGTATGCACCCAGTAAGTAGGGATGGTTGAGTTGTTGCCGACAGTGATGAGGAGGGGAGAGGGGAAGTAGTTTGTGGCAAAACATGGATAAGCTAGACTTGGCGTTGACGAGGTAGTGGACAGGGGAACTAGCATCATTCAGAACCCGTATGAATGGGTGCTGTGAAGTGTTACAGGAACCGCGTGTGCCTGCTGCCAGTGGCTGCCGAGATTTGGGAATGAGGAGCACAGATGTCTTCAGTTGGCGGTGCTCTCACCAAACCTCTGCTGGTACCAGCAAGTTGTACCTAGTTGACAGTGGTCGTGAGAGGGGTGGTTGAACTGCGCCGGTATGGGCAGCTGTTTTCATTTGGACAAGTATTGCGTGGGTGAGAGCAGTCAGTACCTGGCAGTGATTGTGTAAGGTGTAGTTGGGTGATGCTTAAGTGCTGCTGTCTCAGAGCTCAGGCACACGAGAACCTGGTAGATGTTAGGAACCTGTGTGCTGGGTGGATAGTCATTAGCAGCAGATGGTGCGAGTGACATCACACATGCAGGGGCTTGGGATGAGGCAGGAGGGGTGGTTAAATAGCTGTGAAGCTGGCAGCTGCCAGACGAAGCTGCAAGGTGATAGCTGGTCTTCTGCACTGCAGCCAGAAAGGAATTCAGGGTTCTGAACAGCGTTTTGGCCAAGAATGTTGCATCGCCTACTGATAAATGGATGTGCAAGGCCAGGGCAACCTATACGGGGGCGAGAAGGGACACAAGCTAGCAATTTAGGAGCAATCCCCTGTGGATGATATGTAGTATGGCAAGTACTCTGATGTGATCCATCAAAAAGGATGGGCACATGTCGCCACACTGCTTGGATGATAACAGATTACATACCTGTTGCAGCTCTGAAGGCACAGAGTTGGATGTGAGGCGCCCTTTTAGTTAAATGTAGCTGCCAGATGGAGTGGGTGTTACAAAACATCCTGGACTTCAGTGATGATGGCGGTGCTCAGGTCAAGGTAGCCAACAACCATCTCAAATTTCATTTCATCACTTATGACAGAGCACCCTTGGAAAACTGCCTCAATGGAAGCAAACCATAGGTGTGGATCTGCAGCTGAGCTGTCACACAATGTGGGAGTCGGTCTGCATAGTCGGCATGTTGCCTAGTTTTTTCCAGTTGAGTCAACTGGTTCTGTAGTGTGGACAGTCACATACAAAGTTATGACACCTCCGAAGTGCTCATAGTTGCTGTGCTGGGAAAGGTAATAGTGGGTTACTGGTTGGAGACACTATTGGGCATGAAAACTGGAGGAGTGAGAACATGTGGCAGTGACCTTATGACCTAACAGTACAAACAACGTGTCTGTACATGGGTTAGTGCTGGTAGACAATACTGCGGAGAAGGAAATAAGTGGGACATGCACAGTGTGGGCCAAGTAATACAATCTCCACTGTGTGTTGCTGTGGAAAGCAGGGATCAGTACGCTGCATGGTAAAACTGTGATTTGTCCTAGTGTGCAGTACAGGAGCATATGGTATAGCACGTAGCCCACTTTGCAAGCAGTAAGGGTGGGTGGAAAGTGGCATTGTGAGCTGTGTGCAGGGCACAGGTGGCGGTGTGTGTAGATGGAGGGATGCGGAAGGGAAGTAACAGTGTGTTTGGAGGGTGGGGGGGGGGGGGCATACATAGAGGGAACCATTGGGATGTAGGACTCAAAGTTCTGAAAGTGAACAAATTACCAAATCTAGGCAGAATGCCAATTTGGTTTTACAAAGAGGATTCTATGACATTGTTCCCTTGCCTAACTTACATTTATCATAAATCTCTCACTCAGCACAAAGCCTCAATTGACTGGAGAAAAGCATGGATGACTCCTGTATGTAAGAAGGGTACAAGCATGGGACCACAAAATTGTGAACCAGTATCCTTAAATTCTGTTTGCCGCAGAAGCCTTGAACTTATTCTCAGCTCCAATATAATAAACTGTCTCGAGACTGAGAAGTAAACAATACCAATAATTAATACACCTGTACAATAGTTCCACGGCTGAATTTTACCAGGAGTTTTTCTCTTTGTTGCCTAAAATACTGATCAAAACATTTAAAAGAAATATTTTGCAGAGAAAGTAAAACAAAACAGACAATAATGAATTTGAACTTTATTGAGTATTCAGTAGTTGGTGTATCTTTGAATCTTCCAGATTGTTTAGTTGTGATTCATGAAACTTTTTCATTTCTGACACGATTTTATTTATTTATTTTTTCATTTATTTATTTAATTCTGATTCTGTGACATCTTGTACACACTTAGGACAAGTCAATAAAGACTGCAGATGAGATAAAGATTATAGATACACACACACAATAATATACAGTTATAGGATTTATCACATTTGCTGCTTTGGACAAGTTTCATGTAAACACAAATATTATATACACAACCACAGTAATAGAATTTTTCACAGGTTTGGGGTAAATGCAAATGAAATATAATATCTTCCATACAAGTACTGTGATTTACCAAACAGGTGATTGATACATTATGTTTGATTAATTTATGTTATGAGATTCCATTTAAATTGGAAAGTAATTCATTTACAGAGTACAAGCTGTGATTTATCAGAAATGACTTCAGCTTTTTTAATTAACAAGCTTTCTTCCTTTAATAATTTGAAGTTAGGAAGGTGGTCATATAATTGCATACTTTTATGAAGAACATATTTGTGAAAGGTTGATGTCTTGGCATATGAGACATGGATGTTATTGCTGTTTCTTGTTCCATGACTGTGCACAGAGCTGTTTTGCTGATATGCATTGGATGTTCCTAAATATTCTCTTGTATTGACCATCATTTCAAATATGAATAAGTATGTAATGTTCAGTATCTTTAATGTTGATAATAGAGGAAACACAAACCTTCTTTCTTTCTGTTGCCAGGTTTTGAATATGGATTCACTACAAGGTGCATTCCCCCAGAATATTATTCTGCATCTGATTGCTGACTGTAAATGTGCATGATATGCCTGTATTGCTGTTTCTCTGTCACACCTTGTGTTAAGAGTCTGTTGGATATAAGAGACTGATGACAATTTAGCTTAATAATTTTAATGTGTGCTCCATTTTGTGTTGCTCTGCAGATATATTCCTAAGAATTTCACATCATCAACCAATTATAAAATTTCGTAATTTCTTTTCATTGAGCGGTCTTTTGTTGCATATGAAAGTTTCTGGCTACCATTTTTTCAGTGTTTATAATAAGTTTATTTCTTTCAAAACACTGTGTTAGCTCCAGCCATGATGTGTCTGTAGATGTGTGAAGTTCTTTTTGAATTATACCAGTAATCAAAATACTGTTGTTATCAGCAAATAAATCTTTCTGTTTGGAATGGACAGTTTTATTCAGGTAATCTATATACAAAAAGAAAAAATTGGACCTAATGTCAACCCTTGTGGCACGCCATATTTCATTGTAGCTTTTTTGAATGTGTATGATGTCATTCTTATAATGTTTCCAGTAATTTTATGCTGTTTAAGAACAACTTTTTTTTGTCAGTTAGTAAGATATGGCCAAATCCATTCAATTGGAATATGTCTGCTTCCCTTTCTTTCCAATTTATGTAATAGAATCGAGTGATCTATAATATCACATGATTTGGATAAGTCTGAGAAAGATTCCAATAGCCATTTATTTTTCATCTATAGCTTTTAGGATAGCATGCAGGAATTCATAGATTGCTGTGGGTGTAGATCTTGCGTGCCTGAAAGCATGCTTATGATTTGACAGCAAGGAGTTTATGTTAGTAAACTCTAGCAAACTGTTGTAAAAGAGCTTCCCAAATCTTTGAGAAGCCACAAAGCTAAGCTAAGCTAATCTGAGCCTCTAATTGTTAACTTTGTCTGTGGCCCACTTTTTGTGCAAGGGGATTACTCTCGCAACCTTAAGGAAATTTGGAGATGTACCAGTAAATAAGGAGTGATTAATAATATGCTTCAGTGCTTGAACAATATAATATCCTTTTTGATTTATAACATGGCACAGAATATCATCAAAACCACATGAAGGTCTCTTTAATGATCTAATTGTCAGTTTGAGCTCATAACAACAACAACAACAACAACAACAACAATAATAATAATAATAATAATAATAATAATAATAATAATAATAATAGCTTTATTCAACATCAAATGGTACACTGCACATGTACAAAGAAACAGTGTAGATTAAAGTTATTTGTACAATACACAAGGCACATTTTTCTGAATATCTCATTAATTTACAACAAAATTACAATAAGATATTTACTGATTTCTATTCACATAATTTCACAAAGCATTTGCTGTTCTTCATATAAGTATGGTACTCTTTTAATTTGTGGAAAGGGTGCTTTACTAAAAATTTCCTAAGCTGATGTTTCAGTTTAACTGTAGGAAGAGCCATGACTGCACTAGGCAGTGCATTAGCTAATTTTATACCTGCACACTATGGCCCCTTTTCGTAAAGTACTGTTCTGTGGCTGCCAATGTAAAATCTTTCTTTGTTTCTAGTATTGTACTGGTGGAAATCTGAAAATGTGTGTGGGTGCAGTCTTTTCACAAGCAATATGGCTTTTAGAATATATCTGTTTATAACAGTTAACACCCCTGTTTTTGGAAACAAGTTGCGACATGATTCCCTATATTTTGCTCACACCCCTTTTTTGAAAGATGAATAGCTTATCTAGCTTGCCACCAAATTTCAATACTGTAGTTCAAGTGAGAAGAGAAAAGAGCATGGTATGTAGTCTTTAGGACTACAGTGTCTTTACAGAACTTGCTAGTAGTACTGATTGCAAATATATATTTTGACAACTTAGTTGCTAAGGAGTCAATATGTATGTCCCCTTTCAGGTTGATTTGGATTGTTACACCAAGGAATTTTACACTAGGCTCTTTCTTTACCAATTCGTTGCCAATGTATAATTTAATTTCATTATTCAGACTACTTTTGTTAAACTCCATCAAACATGTTTTACTGGTGCTTACATTTAAGGTGCTTTCGTTAGAAAACTGAACAATTTCTTTTGTCACATTATTACACTCGGCCTCTAGTTCATTACATGATTACTTTTTACACACACTGGACATAACATCGCCATACACAACAATTTTGGAATTTATAGTACAGTATTTAATAACATTTACATAGATCAAGAACAGAAGAGGCCCAACACCGCATAGACACACTGAGGGGTTTGTAGTTTCCAGTGTGGTGCATATTAAGAGTTTAAAATTTACTTTGGATGAAATCATTTGCTATTTTGCTGAAGTATTACTTTTTTGCATCTTTAATAACTTTCTTGTATATCTTACTGTACTCTCTGATGTAATTTTGCATCTCTAATGAAACAGTATTTTGTTTTTTGTATGATTGCAGAAATCTTTTCTTTGCATTGGAGATTTTTATACCTATAGAGATCGAACTTTTGTTTCTAGCAGGTTTGAATTATGCTGCTTAAGTGGGAAGGCTATGCAAAAATAGTACTGATATGTTCAGTGGAAGTTACTAAAATCATAATTACCTCTGTTTTGTTGAACACTTCATCCCATGTTTCCTGACTTAATAGCTGGCAAAAGTTTGCTATATTACCATCACTGAGATCCCTGCACTTGGTCATTTTGATCACATCACTTCAATGTTAGCAACAGAGCCTTATGATCACTGTAGCCATGTTTACTACTTTATTACTGTATGAAGAGTGGGTTTCTTGGATAAAAATTTGGTCTAGTGCTGTTTTACAATGGTTAAGGATTCTTGTTGGTGCATTTACTGTGGGGATTAAATTGAACCTCTTTGCCATGTTCAGTAATTCATCTCTTCATTTTGATGGTTTCAAAAAATCAATATTAAAGTCACCATAAATCAACATCATTTCAAATTTACCCAGGAAGTCCCCAAAGTCAGCATCAGATGCTTTCTATACAGTTACAATTGTAAGCTGGATGTCAGTAAATTCATTTCAAATACTTTTTCCTTAATCAAATCAGAATGTATTTGGATTTATTTATACCTTAGATTCCGCTTTGCAGAGATGGATAGTTATAATGAGATCTGTAGAATGAACTGCTTAGGAGAAAACCAAGTATATTTACAGTTTCTGTACTTCGTTACACAGATAACATCAACCTTTAGCTCAGAGCCTAGTATTATTTCTAGTTCTTGTAATTTGTTGGTAAGTGATTGAACATTATGATATGTTATGTGAATTGGGAGAAAGTTGGTTTTGTTTTGCTTATTAATACCACTTTGTCATATCCGATGAATCATTTGCCTCAGATAACACCCTGACTCTCTTTATTTTGTGTTCTACCTTGGTCTGCTAAAATATCATTCAGATGGAAAAGAGGCTCTTATTTTTCTTCTGCTCACCTCATTGGACACTGCTGCCGGTGTTGTTCCTTGAGTGTTTGTTTCTGTAGGAGAGGTTGGAACTGCTGACTTCAGCTTCAAAGTGTTAGCATGAATTTTCGTGGGACACATTCCTAGAGAGGTATGTGGTATCGACACAGTTTGTGGACTGTAAGTTTGAGAGGAATTCTCTGTTGATTTTCCTGAGGTTTGGGAAACTTCAGTGCACTTTGTATGAACATGATTAGCACTTTATGGAACTGTTGGGATTGTCTGGCAGCTGAACAAGTTGTATGATGAGTATTCTTCATAATTTCCATGATTTTTTTACCAGTTTTTCCCACTCTCATTAAGATGCATATCATGCCCAGTAAAGGGTTCATGGTCCATATCCCCTGTGGGTAGGAAGAATATGTTGTGATAGGATTGGCAGACTTTGTAATACGAGTACAGTCTTATATGAAGTCTTCGTGAGTTGTCAGCCAAGTAGTGTCGTTGTCTCATAGCAATGTTTTGATGGAATGCGTCTCCATTATTTTCAGGCACAGATGATGGAGACGCATTTCATCGAAACGTTGTTACAAGACGATGGTGCTACTCGGCTGACAACACATGAAGAGTGAAGGATTCATATATGAAATTCACTGAGAAAGTCTGCACTCATGAGTAAAGTCTGTTTGATTTCTCAGTCTCTTTGTTTACACAGGAGAAATTTGGAAGGTCATATCTGTGCAGAATTCCTACAACATTTTTTTTCTTCTCCTGTAACATCAGCATTTTCCTGAAGTATCTTGTACTTCCTTGAGATAATTTTTAAAAACATCATTGGTACCTGCTATTAATACCATGCACCATCTGTTATTGGAGCAGTTCTTCATGATATCACTTATAGGAGCTGCTGGTTTATTAAAACTAGTGGAGTTTTCACTTTACTGTATTTACGTGTCAAAAGAGGAAATTAATGTTTTTCAAGCTGGTAATATTAAACCCATTGCTATTAAACTAGTGTGTGTAGTGTCTCTGTTTGTATGTCTGTGAAGTACTATGTTCCGTATGGCGTCGATGGCCCCCACCAACGTACGTAATTTCGTACACGTAGACAAGCTACTCTCATGGTGTAGAAGGAGCTACCGACCCTGACGGTCACCTGTAAAATTCTTGAAATGTAAGAGAAATTGAGACTTCTATAGGATCTTTTTGAATTGGAACACTGCCATTCGCATTTTGTCATTCGTTGATTGTCTGCGAGTGAAATGAGTTCTTTTTACCTTCTGTATGCTTTTGACCATGTTACTGAAGCATGTTCTACGGCAAACATCGACCACCAAATATTAGAAGTTCTATACAGGTTTGTAGTGCGTAATAGTTCATCACAGAATCTTTTGATCAAAATTAAATATGCGCAGTTACCTTTGGAAAGCAAGAGATTGTATTATAGCCATTACTAAAATCCACATTAACGTTAAATATCACTTGCGAATCTCAAAAAAAAAAAAAAAAAAATATACAATATGGAGGCCAACAATGACTGTTTCATCGCACATGCTTCCTACACGTCCTCTCATTATCCCGTCTTGTAAAAAATGTCCCGTCACATTCCGATTTTCTCACTTTCTTCACTTGCCATGGAGCAACTCTAAGTCACGGAATAAATATCTCGCTCGCCCAGGCGAAATGTGCCACCTCGCAATATGTATTTACTTTTTTAATCAGTAACACTAGGAAGATTGTTGAACCATGACTTTCATCAGCTATTACGGGCCAAGGGATATTACAACACATTGATCATTTTTCGTGATTCCTCTGCCATCAGTTAGCCTTCATCCACTGTTGTATTGGACAGCCCTTCAGATGCACCTACCTCTTCAAATCTCTAAAGGATAAATGCCCTTCTCTGCCGGTATGTGGAAATGTATACAACTCCATGGATGTGTGTTCAGGTCTACGCTGGAACTACAAATAGAAGGTACACAAAAATATTTTTGACTAGGAAAACTAGACAAATCAGCTGCAGCAGAGCATGCTCTTTAGCCAGGAAACCATTTACAATGGCTATATGGCTATAAAGAGAATCCATCGAAATACGTACTGATGGGGAGAATTATAACAGAAAAGAAGTAGCCATGAAAAGTAATGATATATGGACAGTAGCTCTACAGAATCAACAGGTAAGTTTGACAGTTAAGTTTGATCTCTGACAGGGATTACCTGCCTATGCCAACAGCCTATAACGTTCTAACACACTCCACTTTTATGCTATTTCTGTCACTCTCTAATGTCTGTCCATCAGTCAGCAATGCTTAGTGTAACCAGGAGCAACTCTGAAGATGTCCAGCTCACCTCTGGTTGAAATGCCAGAAATGGAAAAGTGTTTCATGTACAATGAACATATAACCTAAAAGATTCACCACATACTAACAAGTTGGTTGCAAAAGTCATCATTATATTATCAGTGTGTGTTCAGTAAAAATGCTTATCACTAAAATCTGGTAGCTTGTTCTGTTCATGACTGAAATATTTCCCAAATATGCTAAATTACATAGTGAAAATTAATGGATAAACTGATGCATTCATTAAATTTCACCTGAATGCATGTATAATTGATATAATAAATGTATGGCAGTTGTCCTTGCTCTGCTCATTGTAAACAAAAACAGTTTGACGGTTTATTGGTATAAGATTTAACAAGTTTACCATGAACAAGTTACTTATTACATTTACAGAAACAAACACCGCTGCTAGAATATTTTGATGCTGTACTCCATCTCCTCCTATCTTTTAACATTTTTTCAGTCTCTGGTTCTACTAAACTGAACCATCTGATGCTTCACAACCGAATAAAGTATGATAATCTGGAACCTGACTTCAGAACCACACATTGTTCCTTAGTACAGTGCAATGCAAACAATAGACATACCACAGCAGAGAGAAAGACTCTTCCTGGAACCAACAGTTTGTTTTACAGAATGATCCACCCTCACCTCCTTCTTAAACTTTCCAACACTGTGATACAATTCCTGGATTCTGTTGCACCCTTCCACTTATCCCATCCTCTGATAAGACTTTTGCATAAGTTTCCCTTTTACATTATTATAGGCTTTGTCCATAGTAGTGGTAGCTCATGGAGCTCAGTCTGCAGATTTTCTGGGAGATACACTACTGGGTTACAAATAAACAATGGAAAACGTCTAAAAGTAACATACAAAATACTGTATTCTTGTAGGGCTTCACAATGTCAAGTTTGTGGAGTACAGTCTTTATTTTCAATATACAATGGAAGTGATAACATGGCATTACTGAGTGGGAGACTGATGTATTTCAACAGCCTAGAGCAAGTCTTTTTGGATGATGCCACTTCAATGACTTACTTGGGATCTGTACATGGTTGAATCGAAAGAAGACATCAAAGCAGTTCAGAGGTGGGCTACTAGATTTGTTATCAGTAGGTTTGAAAAGCATGTTAGTGTTATAGGGACGATTTGGGAAGTGAAATGGGAATCCCTGGAGGGGAGGAAATGTTATTTTTGAGAAACACTATTGAGAAATTTAGAGAACCAGCATTTGAAGCTGACTGCCACATGATTCTACTACCAACGTGCATTTTCGTAAGGACCATGAAGATAAGATACGAGAAATTAGGGCTCACGCGGAGGCGTATAGACAGTCATTTTCCCCTCACGCTATTTGTGAGTGGAACAGGAAAGGAAATGACCAGTAATGGTATAGGGAACCCTCTGCCATGCACAGTACTCTGGGTTGTGGTGTACCATTGGAGGGATCATTATGGCACAGTTGAGATGGATCAAGGCCTACAAAGTAGTAAAGGAGAAGGAGGGAGGAGAAAATACATATTGCCAGTCTGAGAACCAAGTCCAGAGAGTGCCATCTTGCTGCTTTGGCAGTATCTCTGTATCTCTCCAGGCAATATGTGAGTCTGTTTCCAAACAGGCTGTTACCAGAGTCACACAAAGAGATGTGACCTAGGAGAAACCCTTACCAGGAGGAGCTGCTTCTGTGCTGAAATATGTAGGCTGGTTTCATATGTAGGCCATGCAAAAGATTGCCAGTTATGGACTACAAAACCACCGAGAAAATAATTTTAAGCTATCAGTCCCCCTCAACAGAGGGAGACTTGTGCAGGGTATTAATACTTATGACTTGTACAAAATGTTTTTGGGACTTGAAGTCAAGAATGTGACAAAGTGCAATGAAGGGTAGAGTACCTAATTTATTACCGACCAAAATTTGCACATGATTCCAGGCTGATGAGGAGCTATGTCCAGAAGCAATTAACAACTTCCCTTGACAAGAGTGGGTGGATGTATTACTCATTAATGGTTCTTTTACTCACACACTGCTGATTTTTATTGTTAAAGTTTTATTGCTATAGTTTAACTGTATCAGAGCTGAAGTTTGCCCTTTGATGGCTTGTATATACCTTAATATGCATAAGTCGATATGAGCTTGAGCAATGTACCAGTACACAGAAAGTGGAACGTAGTAGTCCTGTTCACTTGTGTGTCATTTAGCACTGAATTCAGCAGATGGTACACAACTTCATGGAGCAAGGATATACATACCTCGGATGAAGGGGGGGGGGTGCCCCTTCCCATAGCTGTCAGGTAAAGGAAAACATATAGTGTAGTCAGGTTTTCTTCTTTGAAGAAAATGAAGGAGAAGTCAGCATTATATAAGTCTTAAACATGGTCAGCAATGGAATTTTCTTATGGCTACTTAAGAGTCATCATTTGTCTTCCAAAATATTAAAAATACTCCATGGCTGCAGATCTTACTCACACCCCCTGCAAAAAAACCTAATGTGCTGGTGTCCTTGTCATGCAGTGCATGTCAGTATTGTGTGCATGTCATGCTTTGAGTGAGGCCTTGTTGGTATGACTCAAATACTATTTTCAAACGTCTGCATGAACATTGGCAGAGTGTATCAACTAATAAATAGTTATTGATGACAGAGACAAATGAATGAATGAATAAAGAGAAAACTGGTTTTTTTTTATATATTGTTAATTTTTCTCAGGCTTGAATATTACATTGGAGGTTTATTGCTTGGTAGTGTCACAGGACAAATCACAACATCATTACACATATTGTTTCTCAAATTGAAAATCCTTGTATGTATAAAGTATGTAGTAAAATAAGAATAGAAACCCAATTGTTTGTAATGACTACTACTGAAACAGACATCTCTTATCATTTTGAAGATGTAAGGAAAATTGTGAATGTCTTTTATTCACGAAATAACTTATGTGACATTAATGGCCATTATTGTTGATATACAATGGTGACACAAATGGCTGATCTCTGTTGTAGCATTTCCTAATTTTACCCTTTTCCTTGTGAGATCTGCCTTCAAAGATGTGTGAATTTGTCAATGAGAAACTGCGTGAAACTCATTTCTTACCAATACTTTATATGAAGCTAATTACATATTTTTCATGAATACTATATTGACATAATCAACTAAATATTATGATTTCCTACCAGTGGAAAATAAAACCATAGGGAATTTATTATAACTAATAAGGCAACACTTTTTTATAGCAGCAGCTTTATTTCTGTTTCACTTCTCATGTAGCTGTATATGCTAGTACATTTTAATAACTGTGAATTATTTCTCTGTTACCACAGTGAATAATTTGGTTAGTAAATTATTTATTACAGCACAAATTATCTGTAATTCTGGGACCCAGAGATTCCAACAAATTAAGACTATTTGTACAGTAACCAAGATACGAACCCTACCTGAAAATAGTAGTAGTCACATATGAGTCACGTAAGCTATAAATATTTTAATAGTAATGGTAAAGTACATAACAAAAAACAGCATTCACACTAGCTTTTGAGCACTAGTCTTTTTCCAGCAATAACACACACACACACACACACACACACACACAAAAATATCAGTGCCTTCTCTGCACGATAACAATGGAGATACTATCGAAGACAGTGCTGCCAAAGCAGATTTACTAAACACAGCCTTCCGAAATGCCTTCACAAAGAAGACGAAGTAAATATTCCAGAATTTGAATCGAGAACAGCTGCCAGCATGAGTAACGTAGAAGTAAATATCCTCGGAGTAGTGAAGCAACTCAAATCACTTAATAAAAGCAAGTCTTCTGGTCCAGACTGTATACCAATTAGGTTCCTTTTGGAGTGTGCTGATGCATTAGCTCCATACTTAATAATCATATACAACCGTTCACTTGACGAACGATCCGTACCCAAAGACTGGAAAGTTTCACAGGTCACACCAATATTCAAGAATGGTATTAGGAGTAATCCATTAAATTACAGTCCTATATCATTAACGTTGATATGCAGCACGATTTTAGAACATACAGGGTGTCCGAAAAGTCTTTTCCTGATTACATAAATTGATAACGCAGGCTAGAAGTAAGATACAAATATGAAAATTCTGTCGAATTGTTTACAACTATCAAAGTTTTTTTTCTGTTTGAGGTTCGCAGTACGTAAGTAGTGGATGAGATGCAGTGCCCAAGAAGCCATGTTAATCAATCAGGAGAAGGCACAGTGTGTCCTATGGTACCATGAGACACGATCACCAACCACAGTGCAGAGACACTTCCAGACAACATTTGGAAGGAATCCACCTGATGTCAAGAGCATTAAAGCCTGGTATGAGTTCAAGAACACAGGATCGGTTGCTGACCTTCCGAGGCCTCGTCGACCAAGAACCTCAGCAGACAGGGTGGAAGTTGTAAGGCAGTCTTTTCTGCGAAGTACGAAAAAATCGGTGCGCAGAGCCTCACGTGAATTACAGATGCCAAGAAGCTCTCTCCATGACATTTTACATAAGCATTTATTGTTTCGTGCATACAAAGTGCAAATCGTTCAGGCCTTGTTGCCCAATGACAGTAAATGTCAATGTGACTTTGCGGTCGAAATGCTATCACGTATCGAGGACGATGATGGTTATCTCAGATGAATTGCCTTTTCCGACGAAGCGACCTTTTTTGTCAGTGGAGTAGTGAATCGCCATAATGTGCGCATTTGGGGTTCACAAACCCCTGGCGAGGTCATGGAGTGCACCAGAGGCAGTTCAAAGGTGAATGTTTGGTGCGCGCTATTGCACGATCGAATTATCGGGCCATTCTTCTTCGCTGAGGCTACCATCACATCTGCAGTGTATCTGGACATGTTGCAACTGTATGCTATTCCTCAGCTGCTTCAGTATCACCCCGATGTCTTGTTTCAGCAAGATGGTGCAACGCCTCATAGGGGTTTGGACGTCCGTGCCTATCTCGATATGACCTTTCCCGGGTGATGGATTGGTCGTGACGGGTCAACGATTTGGCCTCCACGCTCTCCTGGCATAATCCCATTAGACTTCTTTTTATGGGGTTATGTCAAGAACGAGGTCTACCGAACACGTGTACCAGATCTGGAAACCCTGCGGCAACGGATAACCACAGTCGTTGAATCGATCCCTCCAGTGACATTGGCTAATGTGTGGACGGAAATTGAATATCGCCTAGATGTGCTACGTGCTACCAAGGGTGCTCATGTGGAAGTTTACTGATGTGTGAAAAAAACTTTGATAATTTGTAAACAATTAGACACCAGTTTCATATTGGTATCTTACTTCTAGCTTGAGTTATCAATTTATGTAATCAGGGAAAGACTTTTCCGACACCCTGTATATAGTGTTCGAAGATAAAGAATTACCTCGAAGAAAGTGGTCTATTGACACATAGTCAACACGGGTTTAGAAAACATCGTTCCTGTGAAACAGAACTAGCTCTTTATTCACATGACGTGCTGAATGCTACTGACAAGGGATTTCTGTTCGATTCCGTATTTTTGGATTTCCGGAAGGCTTTTGACACTGTACCACACAAGCTACCTTTGGAGAAAGGAGAACCACTTGCATGAATATCAAGAACTTTAATGGAAACCCAGTTCTAAGCAAAGAAGGGAAAGCAGAAAGGTGGAAGGAATATATAGAGGGTCTATAGAGGGGCGATGTACTTGAGGACAATATTATGGAAATGGAAGAGGATGTAGATGAAGATGAAATGAAAGATATGATATTGCGTGAAGAGTTTGACAGAGCACTGAAAGACCTGAGTCGAAACAAGGCCCCGGGAGTAGACAACATTCCATTAGAACTACTGACGGCCTTGGGAGAGCCAGTCCTGACAAAACTCTATCATCTGGTTAGCAAGGTGTATGAGACAGGCGAAATACCCTCAGACTTCAAGAAGAACATAATAATTCCGATCCCAAAGAAAGCAGGTGTTGACAGGTGTGAAAATTACCGAACTATCAGTTTAATAAGTCACAGCTGCAAAATACTAACGCGAATTGTTTACAGACGAATGGAAAAACTGATAGAAACCGACTTCGGGGAAGATCAGTTTGGATTCCGTAGAAATGTGGAACACGTGAGGCAATACTGACCCTACGACTTATCTTAGAAGCTAGATTAAGGAAGGGCAAACCAATTTTTGTAGCATTTGTAGACTTAGAGAAAGCTTTTGACAATGTTGATTGGAATACTCTCTTTCAAATTCTGAAGGTGGCAGGGGTAAAATACAGGGAGCGAAAGGCTATTTACAATTTGTACAGAAAGCAGATGGCAGTTATAAGAGTCGAGGGGTATGAAAGGGAAGCAGTGGTTGGGAAGGGAGTGAGACAGGGTTGTAACCTATCCCCGATGTTATTCAATCTGTATATTGAGCAAGCAGTGAAGGAAACAAAAGAAAAGTTCGGAGTAGGTATTAAAATCCATGGAGAATAAATAAAAACTTTGAGGTTCGCCTATGACATTGTAATTCTATCAGAGACAGCAAAGGACTTGGAAGAACAGCTGAACGGAATGGACAGTGTCTTGAAAGGAGGGTATAATATGAACGTCAACAAAAGCAAAACGAGGATAATGGAATGTAGTCGAATTAAGTCGGGTGATGCTGAGGGAATTAGATTAGGAAATGAGACACTTAAAGTAGTATAGGAGTTTTGATATTTGGGGAGCAAAATAACTGATGATGGTCGAAGTAGAGAGGATATAAAATGTAGACTGGCAATGGCAAGGAAAGCGTTTCTGAAGAAGAAAAATTTGTTATCATCGACTATAGATTTAAATGTCAGGAAGTCGTTTCCGAAAGTATTTGTATGGAGTGTAGCCATCTATGGAAGTGAAACGTGGACGATAAATAGTTTAGACAAGAAGAGAATAGAAGCTTTCGAAGTGTGGTGTTACAGAAGAATGCTGAAGATTAGATGGATAGATCACATAACTAATGAGGAGGTATTGAATAGAATTGGGGAGAAGAGGAATTTGTGGCGCAACTTGACTAGAAGAAGGGATCGGTTGGTAGGACATGTTCTCAGACATCGAGGGATCACCAATTTAGTACTGGAGGGCAGCGTGGAGGGTAAAAATCGTAGAGGGAGACCAAGAGATGAATACACTAAGCAGATTCAGAAGGATGTAGGCTGCAGTAGGTAGTGGGAGATGAAGAAGCGTGCACTGGATAGAGTAGCATGGAGAGCTGCATCAAACCAGTCTCAGGACTGAAGACCACAACAACAACAACAACAACAACAACACACAAGCGACTCGTAGTAAAATTGCGTGCTTACGGAATATCGTCTCAGTTATGTGACTGTATTTGCGATTTCCTTTCAGAGATGTCACAATTCGTAGTAACTGCTGGAAAGTCATCCAGTAAAACAGAAGTGATTTCTGGCGTTGCCCAAGGTAGTGTTATAGGCCCTTTGTTGTTCCTTATCTGTATAAACGATTTGGGAGACAATCTGAGCAGCCGTCTTCGTTTGTTTGCAGATGAAGCTGTCGTTTATCGACTAATAAAGTCATCAGAAGATCAAAACAAACTGCGAAACGATTTAGAAGAAATATCGGAATGGTGCGAAAAGTGGCAGTTGACCCTAAATAACGAAAAGTGTGAGGTCATCCACATGAGTGCTAAAAGGAACTCTTTAAACTTCGGTATATACGATAAATCAGTCTAATCTAAAGGCTGTAAATTCAACTAAATGCCTAGGCATTACAATTACGAACGACTTAAATTGGAAAGAACACATAGAAAATGTTGTGGGGAAGGCCAACCAAATGCTGCGTTTTATTGGCAGGACACTTTGAAAATGTAACAGACCTACTAAGGTGACTGCCTACACTACGCTTGTCCGTCCTCTTTTAGAATACTGCTGCGCGGTGTGGGATCCTTACCAGGTAGTACTGACGGAGTACATCGAAAAAGTTCAAAGAAAGGCAGAACGTTTTTTATTATCGCGAAATATGGGAGAGAGAGTCACAGAATGGGCTGGAAATTATTAAAAGAAAGGCATTTTTCGTTGCGACGGAATCCTCTGACGAAATTCCAATCACAAACCTTCTCCTCCGAATGCGAAAATATTTTCTTGACACCCACCTACATAGGGTAGAACGATCACGAAAATAAAATAAGAGAAATCAGAGTTCGTATGGAAAGATATAGGTGTTCATTCTTTCCGCTCGCGATACGAGATTGGAATAATAGAAAATTGTGAAGGTGGTTGGATGAACCCTCTGCCAGGCACTTAAATGTGATTTGCAGAGTATCTATGTAGATGTAGACACGCATGACTGCTGCAAGGGAGTGCATGGCAAAGACATTAACATCAGATATAACAACTGGAACATTTGTGTCATGACTTCAGCACAGCTCAGTGACCTGAAGATGTTCTATGAACAAAACCAATAGTAGCATAACAAATGTGCAATAAAAGAGCTGAGGTGGTTTTCATACTCATTAACATTAGTGCCAGTTGTGGTGTTCGACATGATCAAGGTTATCAGTTGTTCCCATTTGTTACCAAACTTAGCTTTCAGTATTGTGTGCAATAAATATCTTCATTGAATGTATCAAGAAATTGAAACCATTTCAAATTCAATTACAAGTGACTTTCTGAGGTCTTTTAACTAAGTGTGTTATGTCTGCTCAGTTTGACTAGTTTATCATTTTTTGTTTATGTTTTAAGCTTTTCTTGGTTTTCTTTTCTTATTCTTTTTGGTGCCCTGGGCCCCTCAGCCTTGAGGGGGGAGTAGGGCGACTCCAGATACAGTGCAATGGTTGCCCAAGCCTAGGTAAGTATTTGAAATCTGGAAGAATGCTGATACTTTGGAAAAAGTTATTGTCTACTCAGTTTTACTATATAGCTGCAGTTCATCAGATTAGTAGGTTGTGACAGTATTTTTGAAAGAAAATATATTCCTACACCTGTAAATATTAAGTTTGATTTAAAATAAATTATTACTCGTTATGTAGCTTTATAAAAAAATATTGCTTCTTGGTTTGTTGCAAACTGAATCTAGATATTCAGATAATTTACCAAAAGAATGGCTAATAAGTTACACATAAAGATTTGTTTCGGTGACATACATTTAAAAAACTTAAATAAAAAAAACGAGTTAATTCAATACTGACACCATTTATTTGTATCATATTGCAGGTGCTCACAGCTTTTGTCATCCATACGCAGAAGATGCAACAGAAATGAAACACAACAATCACATTGCCATAGACAAGCAAGTGAGCAGCTCACTAGGAAAGAACCTAATGCCAATTATTGTCCAACTGCTTAGGTTTTGCCCTAAACTGGCATTTATATTTTCCTATAAAATATCCCACAACTTCTCTGGAAAATCAGGAGGATGTAGTACACATCAAAAAAATTTCATTCTAGCAGACAAGTTAGTCAGAAGGGCAGTTGCAAAACAGCATCTGAAGTTACATTGTTACTTTTCTGAAAAACTGTGAAGGCCATGTGATCTGAATACTTCAGCTTTTGTTTTGTAAATTTCAACCTTCCAATTTTAATGTCCAAAAGGGCTTAAACAGGCTACCTTTCACCCAGTTTTAATGGTGACCAGCACAAACAGAGCTTTGTACAGTACACAGAAGTTGAGGAAATTACTGATCACGAGATTTAGTTGTGGCACTTAAAAACTACAAAATTATCATTACATTAACAGTATATTCTGAAGTTTTTACAATCGAGATATTTTCGAAAACAGAAAGCTTAGACAATAGTGAAAGTAATTTCGACTAAGCTTACCCATAATAAATTGTAACTAAACATTTTTGGTGGGACGTTCAATTGAAAATTTTAAATTCTGTCAATAGGAGACGATTCAGCGAGAAAATGGTGACTGTGTCCCGTTTTTTCCTGTTCCTCCTCTCACCTCCATGCGATTTGACAATGAAAGAAAAATTTCTTGACATCAGTAAGATTTCGAGTCTGATTGCTCAAGTAAGGTCGTTTTCGTGTACATAGCAGGTGTGCCCTCAACTCCTGAGTTCTTCGTTAAAATATGTTTGTGTTGATGAATAGTAGACGATGCACGAACACGATGGGGTGTGTGGGAGAGCACGTCCGCTGGCATTTCAGTCAACTGATAGCTGCCTGAAGGATCCCTCCAATCCAAAGAGGTCGGTCATTGTCTTGGGCTTGCCGGGCCGCTTCGACTCGTCCACGCCGAACTGTGCGTCCTCTTTGAAGAAGCTGCTGTAGCTCTCCACCTTAGCCTTCCAGGCCTCTGGAATGAAGCAGAGTCGTCACATAGTGGGTAGTAAACCTGAGACACGACAGCAAAACATTGTTGTTTCCTAGTAATATCTCTAGCACAAAAAAACGTGCCAAATATTGTCACAACAAGGAGAGATAACTCTGAAATGAGACCTTAAAATTACGTGGACGAACAACCTGGACTTAAAAAGAAAAACAAATATTTCACAATGGTCATCAGAGTAGCTACGAAGGAAACGGGAATGACATATGTGAAAAAAAGGCTGTGATGTGTCCTGTCACAAATAACTACTATTTTACTTTATTTTATTACATATCATTATATCAACGTAAAGTTTACAGCTTGAGCCGATGAAGTTTTGGGCAAGGAGCGGCATGTATTGGGTGATTGTAATTAAAGTGCAGCTACTCAAAGAAGTTCATTGTGGACTGTAATTATCGTATGACTGCGAAACTTGGTAGATATTCTAATGCGTTAACGTAAATACAATTTACGCTGGAAAAAAATTAGTTCCACTTTTGACCCCCAAGTACAAACTTGGAGCTGCGAATGCAAGAAAGCGTATAGAAATGTATCCATATGTGTTTGATTAGAACTGGGACGTGCGCAGAAAAGGACAAACAAGTGAGAAAGGCGTAACGTTGATTTAATTATTAACTGCCACTTACGTAATTTGTTCAATATGAGCACCGGAGACGTTGATGTGATCAGTAGTTGGAGGTCATTAGAGACGGAGCACAAGGTTGGATTAGGGAAGGATGGGGAAGGAAATCGGCCGTGCTCTTTCAAAGGAAATCACGGAAAACCTAAATCAGGATGGCCTGAAGCGGATTGGAACCGTCGTCCTCCTGAATGCGAGACCAGTGTGCTAACCACTGCACCACCTCGCTCTGTTATCGGTAGTTGGTCGCGTTAGCTGCGGAGGAATACAAGCAACATGTTGATGTATACTGGCCTTCAGGTCAGGTAGAGGCCAAACTTGCCCCTGGTAAATGCGTTCTTTTAGGTATCCCCAGAGCCAGAAATCTCATGAGTTCAGATCAGTTGATGTTGCACGCCATGCATTTGGAAAATCTCTAGAAATAACACCTTCGTGAAACGTTGCGTTAATCAGTTCTCTCCCTGGGTAAGAGACATGAGGCGTTTCCCCATCTTGCATGAAAACAGTGGTTCCCACGCAGTTGCGCTCTTCCAGGGCAGGCATCACGTGCTGTACGAGGAATTCTTGATAATGCGCAGACGTTAAGGTACACCTCACAGCTGCTCTGAGTATATTCTCTTGAAAGAAGAACAGACCGAGAATAAAGGGGCTTTTGAATTCACATCACACCGTCACATAAGGCGAGAGCAATGGCTCTTGGCGCACAACATGCAGTTTAACAGTACCACAGATTCGGTAGTTCTGTATATTCACTGCACCTTGTAGTGTAAAATGGGGCTCCTCAGTTCATAGAATATTACCCAGCCACATGTTATCAGCTTCGATCCATGCCAGATACCCAAGGGCTAATTCAAAACTTTGCTGCTGATCTTGTGGTTTCATTTGCCGCACCGTCTGGATCTTACGCGGGTACCAGTGTCAAATAGACTGCAAAACTTTCTGTACTCTTGACCATGGAATGAACGGTTCTCGCCGGCCGTTGTGACCGAGCGGTTCTAGGCGCTTCAGTCCGGAACCGCGCTGCTGCTACGGTCGCCGGTTCGAATCCTCCCTCGGGCATGGATGTGTGTGATGTACTTAGGTTAGTTAGGTTTAAGTAGTTCTAAGTCTAGGGGACTGATGACCTCAGATGTTAAGTCCCATGGTGTTCAGAGCCATTTTCATTTGAACAGTTCTCATGGCGGTAATAGCAACCTCGTAGATCTTATGCAGGTACCAGTGTCAAATAGAGCATAGAACTTTTCGTAGTGTTGACCACGGAATGGACAGCTCTCACGACAGCAACAGAAATCTCGCAAATATCCTCCTCTGGTATAGGACGCCCTCCTCTTCCAGCTGCCACAGCAAGCTTACCTGTATTTCTGAATTTCATTATCATCTCCTGTAAACCATTTAATGACATCGGGCCTCTCCAGTTCCACTAACAGCGCACGGTTTCTCTTCTCGATAGCCATACTGTTCACTCACGTTATAGCTTGTGAAATGACAGTTGGATGTCATACAGTCATGGAAACAGTGTACAGCGGCAAATTATTTTTTCCAGCGTAAGTTGGTTCGCCGTTAACATATTAGCATTGTACCAACTTTCGCTGTCGTATGGTAATTATAAACCACTTACGACCTCTGTGAGTAGTTGCACTTTAATTATAACCACGCAGTGTAAAAGGATTTACTCAGATGGCAATTGTCAGATGTATCAGTTGTGCACTACATAGCATTTATCGAGGCGGATAAACACGGGAACTCATGAGCGAGAAATGACGTGAGCGTCACGTTAAAGAATCAATTACAGTTATCTCTTGCTTATTTCGCAATCATGTAACATAAACACTGTATTTCGTAGTTAACTTAGGCATCCTAACCTTTTGTAGTATCAAGTCATTTCATTGAGTTATTCTTAAATAAAAGTTACATCTTTCCCCATCCCAGACACCCTTCTCGACGGGATTCCTGGAAAAGGCTATTTTAAGGCTGCTCTCAAACACTTAGTATTTTTGACACAATAATATTGTGTCAGTATGTTGCACGGAAGTGAGAGGCCTAGAACGACACAATAACACTGCAAAATATTTATTTCCGGAAAGAAAAAAAAATGCTTCAAATGGCTCTGAGCACTATGGGACTTAACTTCTGAGGTCATCAGACCCCTAGAACTTGGAACTACTTAAACCTAACTAACCTAAGGACATCACACACATCCATACCCGAGGCAGGATTCGAACCTCCGACCGTAGCGGTCGCGCTGTTCCAGACTGAAGCGCCTAGAACCGCTCGGCCACGCCGGCCGGTTATTTCCGGGAAGGGCCGCGTGGTTTGAGGCACCATATCAGGGACGGCGCGGCCCTCCCGCGGGAGGTTCGAGTCCTCCCTCGGGAATGGGCGTGTGAGCTGTTGTTAGCAAAAGTTGGTTTAAGTAGTGTGTAGGTCTATGGACTGTTGACTTCAGTAGTTTGGTTCCTTAAGGATTCAAACACATTTGAACATTTGAACTCTTCAAAGCACTGTGAAGTGCACAGCGAAGGATACGCTCCATTGTGCCAATTACAAGCATTTTTTCTCGTTTCATTCAAGTATGGAGCGTGGGAAGATCGATTATTTAAATGCCTCCGTGCTTGCTGTACTTAATCTAATGTTTTCCTCATGATCCATACGGGCGTAATGTGTGTGTGTGGAGGGGGGGGGGGGGAGGGGGGGGAGGGGGGGTGTAGTACACACCTAGAGTCATAATTTACAGCTTGTTCTTGAGAGTCTGTAAGTATGGTTTCTTGGGATAGTTTATGTCTAACTTCAGGAGTCTCCCAAATCAGTTCCTTCAGCATATCTGTGACACCCTCCCAGGGTCACACAAACCTGCGACCATTCGCTTTACCCTTCTTTGTGTAAGTTGAATATCCCCCGTGATTCCTGTTTAGCATGGGTCGCACAAACTTGAGCAATGTTCTAGGAAGGGCTCCATGAGTGATTTGTGAGCAATCTCCTTCGTAGACTGATTGCATTTCCCTAGTACTCTACTAATAAACACAAGTCTGGCACCACCTTTACCATATATGTGATCATTCCATTTCATGTCCTATAAGGTATATGTATGAGTTTACTGATTGCAACTGTGACTTAGTGATACTTTTAGGGCCGGCCGCTGTGTCCGAGGGGTTCTAGGCGCTTCAGTCCGGAACCGCGTTGCTGCTACGGTCGCAGGTTCGAATCCTGCCTTGGACATGGATGTGTGTGATATCCTTACGTTAGTTAGGTTTAAGTAGTTCTAAGTCTAGGAGACTGATGACCTCAGATGTTAAGTGCCATAGTGCTTAGAGCCATGTGAACCATTTTGATACTATTAGGGTAATTGCACTGAAGCTCAGTGAGTAGCTGCACTTTAACTATAACCACCCGGTATAAAGGAGTTTCGTTTTGTGAAGTGCAACATTTTACATTAGTGAGCAATTAAAGCAAGTTGCCAAGCTTTGCACGACTTTGAAATGTTATCAAGGTATAAATGAATATTTCTGCAGTGTTGTTCTGACTATACTTCATCGTAGATAACTACATCATCTGCGAAAAGTCTGAGGTTAATACCAAAATTGCCCACTACGTCATTCATACACAAAGTGAACAGCAAGGTTTTCAACACACTTCCCTGTGGCATACCCAAAGTTATTTCTACATCTGTCAATGACTCTACATTCAAGATAACTTGCTGCTTTGTTCCTACCAAATACTATCTCACTTTTGATAATAAACATAGATGTGGAACGGAGCGAAATTCATTTCGGAAATCGATAAACACCGATTCCACTTGGCAGCTTTGATCCAAGGCTTTCAGTATGTCATGTGAGAAACGTGTGAGTTAAGTTTTGTATAGTCAATGCTAAATCTATGTTGGATGGCACGGAGGAGGCCCTAGATTTACACTCAATCGAGAGTCTGTAGCACCACTTCAAAAAAATAGTTCAAATGGCTCTGAGCACTATGGGACATAACAGCTGAGGTCATCAGTCCCCTAGAACTTAGAACTACTTAAACCTAACTAACCTAAGGACATCACACACATCCAAGCCCGAAGCAGGATTTGAACCTGCGACCGTAGCGGTCGGGCGGTTTCAGACTAAAGCGCCTAGAACAGCTCGGCCGCTCCGGCTGGCAGCACCACTTCGATCGAGCTATATGCGCCATGGATACTCAATCGAAAAAACGTAGCGCAGCTCTGGCCACAGTATTGGAATCTGCATGGATCTACATACCTGTCGGTCCCTTCCAGAACCTCAATGATTCTCTTCCTACACGTCTCGGGGTATATTGCGCTGCGAAATTTGATTATTCCGGTTTTTGACAGGTGATCACATTGATGTATCTGGACAGTGTATAATGCAAAGGAGAAGTGAGTTTTAGAACGGGTCCACTGAATGTCTCTTTGATCTTGCAGTACGTAGCAACACTTTATGAATTTTCCCAAGTGGCGCCAATGTCGATCTGTTTTACAGGCAAATAATTGGATGCAGTCAGTGTTGTTCCTCTGTGCATGCATCTGTTATCTTGGCTTGCATCTATACTCTTGAAACCACTGTGAACTGCTTGGGAGAGGGTACTTAACAATGTACCAGGTATTAGGGCTTCTTCCAGTGCCATTCATGTATTGGGCGCGGGAAGAATGATTGTTTAAATGTCTCTCTGCGTGCTATAATTGATATAATCTCGCACTCACGACTAGAGATGGTCGTTCGCGAACTAACCTGTCCAAACGAACGGTTCATCAAGATTAACGGAACGAGCGATGAACGAATTCTAGGGAACAGACTTTCATAGTTCACTTCGGTCGCGGATTTCTACTTGTAGTTCTCGGGAACGGGAAACGGTCGGTCTCGTTCCCGCAACGGCACGTCGGCCGGTCTCGTTCCAGCCTCGATCCCGTTCCCATCTATCTCGCTCTCGCTCGGCCGGACTCGTCCTCCTTCGCGTGGCCACTCGTCGCAGTTGCACTGCCGACTGCTAGTAGTTAGTTCAGTATAGAGTTGTCGTTTCGTTCACTGTGCATGCCCATTCTCTGAACTTCTGGTTCTTTCCGAATTCTATTCAGCGTCCATGACCAATAATTAAAATGTATTTTATAATTACGAAAATTACATAAAATTACGTGGTATGTAATACATACACCTTTTCAGTTAACAAAACGGCGTATCAGCTTCCTCCACTATTTCGATGAACAGCAGAAGAAATATTTGTGATAAGGCAAGTTTTTTTCTGTTATTACACATGCATAGGAAGTCGGCACGGCACACACGAGTGGCCATTTTCCGTCTTTTTTTGATTCAAGGTAAAAGAGCATGTTCATTGTTATGGAAGGCAGACCCACTTACAACCGAATGAAGTTCCATAATAGAATGTCTGGTGTCACATTTTGTAAAGAGAAACTTCTACAACAGTATTTCAGTGGTACAGAGTGGCGCACGAAAAATCGGCCCCGAGTACTAGATTGCTCATCGTCGCCTACCTATTGTTTCGAAGTTGTTGTTTGCATTAGCTTATTTGTTATTTCTTCACTGTCTAATTATTTCATTTTTAACTATTCTGCTCGTAGCGGTCAACAGTTCCAGCGTAATTGGCGAGCAGTACTCGGGGCCAGTTTTTCGTGCACCACCTTATATTATTTCACTGCGATGAGCCACATAACGCAGCAATTGGCTAAACGAGATGTTTTGCAGAATCACGAAAATTACAAGTGTTATGAATAAAAACTCTGTGCTCCAGGGTGGAGGCAAGTACCCTTCTTGGCGCCTTCCATCTTCAGTCACCTATGTTCCTAATTTTCAATTTGTCATAAGAACCGTATACCAAGCACAAATGAACGGTGAACTAGTAAAAATGAACGGTTCTCAAAAAACAGCGATCACCAGTGAACTAGTTCCCCAGGATGAACGACTTTGCCCATACATTCCGCACTTAAATCTAAGTTATCCCCCTCGTTGTTCTACTCGTAAACGTGGCGTAGGTCAGAATGATTAGCGGAAAGCCTCTGCATTAACTCGTCATGGCCATTCCGCGAGCTGTATGTGGCAGCACTAATATGTTGTCCTACTCTATGAGAATTTCAATAGTAAACTTCTCCGTGCCGCACAACGCCTCCAGCTTCTGCCACTGACGTTGAAACCTCCCCTTAGAAAAATTTATGAATTACTGTGCTGGTAAACCTCTTACGTTATTTGATTTTCAAACAGCTGAGCAGAAATGAATGTACTCAGACATTTCTCTCTTTACTTATGCTGATCAACACTAAACTGACACACAATATTTTTAGCGCAACGCAATCTGGCTTTCAATAATCCATACAAAAGAATGGCCCTGACTAACATAACCTATACCTTTCATGAATCACTTACCTCACAAAAATCTTCGTTACTCGAACTACTGCAATACAGCGAGCGCCACTGCTGCCAGCTGAATAAAAGATTCTAACTATTGAAGGCACCAACTACTGATAGGTACCGTTAGCAAATGGAAGATTTTGAGAGAGAACAAACAATTTATTTACCTTAATAGTGTTCAAAAGCCATCATATACAGGCCTATATCAGTTCATGATATACAGTATTACAAATTTACTCTTTCTGATGGACACGTCCAGATCGTCCACTCTCAAAATTCTGCCATCTCTCTCCCCACATCCACCACTGCTGGCGGCTCACCTCCAACTGCGTAACCCTACGCGCTGTTCACATCCAACTGCCCAACACTACAATAGCAAAAATTCCAACAATGAAAACCAGCCACAGACTGCACACAGCACAGTCAGTGATTTTCATACAGAGCGCTACGTGGCGTTACCAACATAAAAACCTAAACAGGCCGGCCGAAGTGGCCGCGCGGTTAAAGGCGCTACAGTCTGGAACCGCGCGACCGCTACGGTCGCAGGTTCGAATCCTGCCTCGGGCATGGATGTGTGTGATGTCCTTAGGCTAGTTAGGTTTAAGTAGTTCTAAGTTCTAGGGGACTTATGACCACAGCAGTTGAGTCCCATAGTACTCAGAGCCATTTGAAAACCTAAACAGCCTACTTACAAAGTTTGTTGAGCATCTCTGTAACGCTCTCGTTCCGACTAAAAGATCCCGTGACGAAACGCGCCGCTCTCCGTTGGAACTTCTCTGCCTCTTCTATCAGTCCCATACTGACGAACAGCACTGAAGGAGCAGTCGAACAATCGCCTTGTAAGCCACTTCCTTCGTGGATGAATTACATTTCCTTAACATTCTTGCCATGAATCAGAATCTGGCATCTGAATTTCACACTATTTGTTTATGTGGTCATTCCAGTTAAGGTGTCCGCCTCGATAGCTGAGTGGTATGATACCACGTAGGCCAGGGGTAGCGTCTTTGATTCGTAATCACAACGTTTTTACAGCTGGCACGGTAGTTCAGCGTGTTCGGTCAGAGAGCTGGTTGGCCTCTGTAATAAAAAACTGAGTGGACGGACACAAAAAAAACGAACTTTAACGGATGTCTTGTGACGTCCGCAACGACGAAACACAACGATCACCAACGAGCAAAATAAAGTGGTCAGCGTAACGGATTGCCGTCCTACGGGTCCGGCTTCGATTCCCGGCTGGGTCGTGGATTTTTCTCCGTTTAGGGACTGTATGTTGTGCTGTCTTCATCATCATTTCATCCCCATCCGGTGCGCAGGTCGCCCAATGTGGCGTCGAATGTAATAAGACGTGCACCAAGGCGGCCGGATCTGCCCCGCAAGGGGCCTCCCGGCCAATGTCGCCAAACTCTTATTTCCATTTACCATTCCACTTAAGGTCGATCTGGATAGTTACTCTTAGATATTTTACGACAGATACTGTTTCCAGCGATTTTTTAAAACAGTGTGGCTGTACAGTAGCGTCTTTCTTTTCCTCTGTACGCGCAATATGTTACATTTATTTACGTTCATGATCAGTTGACAGAGCCTCTGCACATCATTCTGCAAATCGATACTGTCATATCTGTCATATGGCATCGTAGTTTTGCTATAGACAACAGCATCGTCTGCGAAAAGCCTTAAAGAGCATCCGATGCTTTCTACTAAATGATATATATATATATATATATATATATATAAAAAATTACCTATACACGTAATGATTTTGTTCCGTTAAGAGCGACGTGTTGAGTTCTGTCTGCAAGGAAGTCTTGTATCCAGTCACAAATCTCGTCCGACATTCGGTAAGCTTGTATTCTTTTTTCAATAAACGGCACTGCAGGACGATATGAAATGCCTTCCTGAAGTCAAGAAACAAGCTCTCAAACTGATTGCCGTTGTTTACAGCGCTACGGATGTCATGGAGGAACAGAGGGAATTGAGTTTTGCAGTATCTCTGTTTGCGAATCCATGTTGATTTTTATAGAAAAGATTTTCTTCTCCAAAAACTATATAATTCGAGAGCATAAAAGAAATATGTTCCATAATTCTACAACCCATTGTCGTCAAAGATATTGGCCTATAATTATGTGCGTCTGCGCTACGACTGTTTCAGAAAACAGGAGCGGCTTAGCTTTTTTCCAGTCGCTTGCTCCAGCAAACGACGATAAACTGCTGCTGGTAGGGGAGCAAGTTCTTTCGCATAACGTTTGTAGAATCTTATAGGTATCTCATCTGCTAGTGATGCCTTTCCACTGCTAAGCAACTGAAGTTTCTTTTCTATTGTGAGATCGGTTATCTCAAATATCTGCTATTCCGACGTTCGTACAACTGACTGACTGAAAGGAGGGGCCGTGTGACGATCTTCCTCGGTGAAACAACTTCGAAAGCCTGAATTCTGTATTTCGGTTTTCTCTCTGTTATCTTCCGTTTCGGTGCCTGAGAGGTCAATGAGTGACAGTGTAGGTGATTTCGAACCGCTGACTGATTTTATATGAGACCGAAACCTTTTAGGGTTTTTAGTCAGCTTGGTTGACAAAATTTTACTTTAAAAGTCATTAAACGCTTATCTCATCCCTCTCCTTCGCTCATTTTCGCTTCTTTCAGCATTTGTTTGTCTGATAGGTTTTGTCTATTCTTGAACATGTGACGAGGGTCTCTTCGTTTACGTAGCAGCTTTGTAACACGGCTATTAAACCACGAAGCTTCTTTGCACTGAACGTGGGAGTTGATGTCTCCTTACGCACAGTTTTATAACAACAAGTACTACAACTAGGATTGTCACAGAAAACTGTCGCTAGTCTGTTAAGTATGTACGCTCCTAAAGGTTCTTGTTTTTAAAAACTAATTACTGAAACAGTCTGCACTGAACTGACACTAATTATTCCCGCGCACCATACTCATATGAAACGGGAAGAATAACAAGTAGTACAATGGGAAGTATCCTCTATGATGCACTTCACAGTGGTATGCAGAGTAATAGATGTAGAATTCAAAGCAACAACAAAAATATTAACTAATTCTTGAAACACGACGTCTCAAACGAAAAGAACTGCCTGTAGTACCATATTAAGTCTACTGTTGGAATATCTTCTACGGGTATAATTAGTTTCTGGGAATTACTGAAAACTTTCAGTGACAGTTTTTTTGAGGAAACATCGTGTCAGCGTAGTTTTAGAAAATAAATTAGAAATATTTAGAATTAACTTAAATGCACAAAATTAACTTTAAAGAGGAAATTCTCTACTTATTTAATTTGAAAAAAATAATTTTCCGAGTCAGGTATCGTACAGAAATATGCTTTCAGTAAACGGTGATGCAGTGAGCCAGAGAAGGTGATATTTCTCGGAGGTTCCGAGCTACGCGATTTCGCGGACAGCGTCCATCATTATCTAAAAATTTCCTTCAGCAAACAAGTTTTTTCTGTGAACGCGTTTAATAATTTCCAGAATAGACAACAGCACGAAGAGAAAGACACTCCTCCACCTTCTTGCAGGAAAAACTTTAGCTAAAAATGCCTTCACCCGATTCAGCAGTCAAAGAATAAGTAGCCATGGCTTGTCTGTGCTTCTGACTCTCTTACTACAGCGCACTGAGATCCCTTTGCCTCCAACAAATGGCAGTTCACGAGGCGCCGCATTTTGAGAACCGCTCGCTGGAGTAGCAGTCTTCTATTTTCAGAACTAAGCTTCCAAATTATCTCTGCTATTTGTTGTATGTCACGTTGTGCTGCTCGAGATAAAAGTACTTAGGCTGATGAACACTTTGAGCCTCTTGGCGCAAAGCTACCGGATAATGAAATCGACAAAAGGATCCCGAGACAAAGCGGGGAAACTTGACCTTAGATACCGGCTGTGTGGAACTGATAGTTGTAAAGTATCCCACACGATAACGGGAAGTAAGTGTGTTTCAAGCCACCTAACGAATGCTGAAACAGACAAACAAACTTGTTAAGATACGGAATCTGTGCAAAGGGCCTGAGAACTGTTCACTCATCTGGCCATGTGACCTGACGCCATGAGATGACGGAATTCTGAGTCACGGCACAGTGAACTCGTCTCGCAGCTAGCAAATTTCGGTAGTTCCAGCAACGGAATTTATGAGGAATATCCGGGAAGGGCGTTAGCCACTGTTACGAATAATCAGTCACTGTTAGCACATTTCTGTCTAAGTCGCAGAAGTGTGTGTTAAATAAAATCTTGTGTTGTGTTAATTACAATAGACTCCCGCTGATTATAACCTCTATGAACTGAATTTCTCGATAAATCGAACTAGTTGTCCGGTTCCTTGAAAGAACCTTAATGAATCGAAGAAATTCTGTGTGTTGTGGTACAATCGATACATCGAAGCGATTATCTTGACAGACCGCCCCCAGACACACTATATTTCGAAGACAGAGGACTGTCTAACACTTTTAATAACTTACTACGTCACGATCGCATAGACACATAAAAATAGTTACTTCGGCTAGCAGTTACCATCTTCAGAGGTGCTTCACACACTAAACAGTTTTTTTAATCATGTGACGAATTACGTACTTTCATTGAAATGTTCGATGACTTCATTATGTTCAAAATGACTAACATTATTTATATATACGTCTATGCGATATATAAATAAATAAGTTAGGCGTCTATGAAATCGTGACGTAAGAAATTATGATACAAACATTTATAAAGACCGCATACTTCGAAGTGGAAACACATTTTTTTTTTTTAAATTCGATAATTCGAACTAATAGTGAAAGCTGGTAACAGTCTATGTTCCATGAGTATCAAATCGTTTCTATGTCTTATGGCTGCCTCAAAAAGACGTGGATGACAACAGAATTGCTCAGTGAGCGGCCATAGAGGCTGAACAAAGAAACGAAAAACTAGAAGCGGAAAATCCTGTTTTCTTCTGGAGATTTGCGAAGTTCATAACAACACTCAACATTTATATAATGTGATTTTATTCCTCCTGAGACGACCACATCGAAATTAAACCATTTTACAAATGAATAATTCAAAACAATAAAACTTTGCACCTCAAGAAGTTCTGACCATGGTGTTAGATAGCACTAAGGCCCAAAATAACAGTATGGCCGTTGCTAGTAAGGCTTGGAAAAATGTTACTCTGATGAAGATTTCTAACAGTTTTAAGAAATGTAGGTTCATCAAGGAGTAACAAAATCAGCTACAATGCATCTATTACACCAGAAAAAGCAAAGTCGTCACTGGGAACGTTGGGCTAGTAGATCCTTAGAATGGAAGTAGACTGGTATATTTTCAGCTTTGGCTAGAACAGAAAATGCGCTTGACCAAGCATACTGGAAGTCCCTGTGCTAAAGAAAGACCACTGATTCCTTGCCAAAATAAAACTTGAGTATTTTCGGAAATTTTGTTTTCATCATGTCATGAATAGCACTGTCGGTTTAGATGTCTGTAATTTTTGTAATAAGTGAATTTCATAATTGTTAGAATCTTCTCGTGTTTTACAGTCCTTTTTTGACAGTAATTAGAGTTTAATTTTTCAATAACGTTTTTTCTTAAAGTAAAAACTGTTCTCCAGCATTCTTAGTAGAGTTTTAAATTTTTTGTCGTGTGCGCATTGCACGTTACGACACACGCAGCCACAGTTTGTTTCTGACGAGCAAAGAAAAATTTTGTAGTGAGTAGATTATACTTTACTGCTGCATTTGATGATTTCTATTTGCTTTCGGGAACGTCAGTACACCAGCAACAAAATAGCATGCTGAGTAAGAGGTAAGTTACTTTTATTTCAGGGCAGATCTGTCTTTCCATTCTTGTAAGCAAACAGTACGTGGCCAGAATTTTTAATTGTTGTGCTAAGTAATCAGATTCATTTAGAGTGAACATTGAAGATAATCACAACAGTTATTTTCTTCCGAGTTGAGGAGTATTTTTATTTTCTTATATTTCAAGTCAGATATTCCACTTCATGTTACGTAGCTTTCATGGCGTGCTTCAGTACTGAGTTTGTAACATAGTTTTCCCTGAATACACGACTAATTTCTTTTGGGATTTAATTAGATTCATTGCCATTGTTTAAAATTCAGCGTTTCACTAAGATTAAAGTTTTGTTTCACAACATTGTTCACAAGCGTAATACAGGGCCAACCAACAGACATTGTTGCTCAGCAGGTACGTTACAACCAGAGAACGTTTTTGAAAAAGAATATTCAGCATTTCATATACAGATAAATTACATAAAAAGCTTACATATTAACAGACCCCCTGCGACATTCTGTGCCATCCCGCAACATTGGTCGTAGTAACCCGAGGAACTCCCGTCCCACGCGTAGGCTGCCGATAACACCACAACATAAACGGCCCCATTTCGAGTGGGGTCATGATCAAGGATCATGACGTCGCATTGTGTTTAGCGATAAACCCCAGTTCTGTACTGTCTTGGATGAGCATCGTCCCTGAGTATGGAAACATGCAGGGGGCCCATTCTGCCAATGTTTTGGAGCGGTATAGTACTCTTGCTCGTGGCGTGATGGTGTTGGGAGCCATCGGGCATGACATTAGGTCAAGGATGGTAGTGGTTCAGGGAACTCTGACGGCACACGATACGTCTCGGAGATACTGCACCCTCATGTGTTACGTTTCATGTGACAGTACATTGGTACTATTTTTCAACAGGACAATGCACGTCTACATACGGCGAACGTCTCTGTGAACTGGCTGCATTATGTAGTATTGGGGTGCTCCCGTTGCCAGCAAGGTTCGCAGACCTGTTCCCATTAGAACATGTGTGGCGCCATTTGGACGTCAACTCCGTCCCATTACAAATATCCAGGGTATAAGGGGCAGCTTACATCAGGAGGGGATGCAACTGATATATGAAATGCTTCCCAACGGAATCAGTGCGCGCATCCAGGTCAGAGGAGTGCAACGTCCTAGTGATAAGTGGGCGCAAACTGCAAAGTTCATCGTAAATTTGACTCGATATTGTTGTAATCACTGAAATAACACCACATATTCTCAAGCCGTGAAGTTTCAATCCTTTTCCTCCTCCGCTTCTGGGTGCTTCAATTTTTTTGGCACGCAGTGTGTATAATAATTAATGAAATAGAAAAACGAAATCAACTTCCTTTTAGTCTCTCTTGTAGCTGTTACTTTTTACTTATCCTTTTAAAAGATACGAATGTTATTGAAACTACTGTGATTTTTTGTAATTTTATTTTTGTAGGGGATACCTTTATTTCGACTTCACATGGTTCCATCCACCTCTATCAGTGAAACTTCCTTTAAATCGAGGTGTTGACTATTCGAAATTTTTTTGAAGTCCCTTGATCTTAGAATTATCGAGAGCTGACTGTATTTCGAAAATAAGTAGCCACATTCTAATTGTATCTTGAGGTTTGGAGTGGAAATGTCGTCTTTCACCGTTAGCTTACTTTGGATGTCCTCCTTAATTTTGGTTTCCAAAACTATATTTATTAGGGGTAGCATTGCTACCCAGTTTTAATTATCTGGTTTCGTCTTTTGCTCTCGACTCAACCATCACGTTCAGATGTCTTAAATGAAAAGATCATCATCTAGTCAATTGGTCTCACTGTTAGTTCTGCTCTTTCCTTCAGCAGTTAACTTCCTCCGTGTTGACGAAGTTGATTCAAAATGGTTAAAATGGTTCTGAGCACTATGGGACTTAACATCTAAGGTCATCAGTCCCCTAGAACTTAGAACTACTTAAACCTAACTAACCTAAGGACATCACAAGCATCCAAGCCCCAGGCAGGAATCGAACCTGCGACCGTAGCGGTCGCGCGGTTCCGGACTGAAGTGCCTAGAAACCGCTCGTCCACAGCGGCCGGTGACGAAGTTGAATTGAATGTGTAGCCCTCACATTTATGTTCTTCAGTGCGCTAACACCGGGTGACTCAATACTTTTTTTTTCAAGGGCTATTTGGCAGACGTCCTGTTATAGTTGAAATCAAAGCTTTCTCAGTATCTATGTATTGCAGACAAAGCTGCAATTCATACATACATACTGATCACTTCTGTAGTTTAGTACATGGCTTGCAGGTCGTCGGTTGTGTCACATCAGTTCTAAAGCTAGCTTGTTTCTTTGCTTCACTGAAGTCCAATGATCTTTCAATGCGTGTGGTAATAATTTTAGTGAATATTGCGAACGTAGCGGGGAGGAGGCTGATAGGTCAATAGTTTCAGTATGTCTCCTGTGTCTCCTTTCTTGTGAAACAGGGCAACTGCAATTTTTGTAATATTAGTGAATTGTCTTCTGCTGCAGACATCGCGTAAATAATTTTGGACGTTCAGTTTAAACTACACCCCCTCCAAATTTTACTATTTCTGTTAGAGCGCTGTATTATACAGCGTGTCTCTCCCGAGAGCCGTCAGTCGCATTTTCTCTGGATTTTCGGCATATACAGGGTGCAGCAGCGTTCATAGTAGGATATTAAAAACACACCACCAGGCAGTAACTGTAATTTATTTATTACTTTTTACGTCAATTAATAGTTAAAGGTATGCCATTTAATAATGTGTAAGTCATTGTCCCTGTCGTGGATTAATTTTTGAATATGACTCGTGTCAAATGATGCTCCCTTTGCACAACACTTTCATCTAGGTGGCGTTGGAAACTTTCCATAACTCGGCGTAACGTATTCCCTGGGACATTGCCGACGGCAGTTCTGGTGCGATCCTTCAACTCAGGAATGGTGGTACAACGTGTTCGGAACACTTCTTGCTTCAGGTAGGCGGGCCGCGGTGGTCTTGCGGTTCTAGGCGCTGCAGTCCGGAACCGCGGGACTGCTACGGTCGCAGGTTCGAATCCTGCCTCGGGCATGGATGTGTGTGATGTCCTTAGGTTATTTAGGTTTAAGTAGTTCTAAGTTCTAGGGGACTGATGACCTAAGATGTTAAGTCCCATAGTGCTCAGAGCCGTTTGAACCATTTTTTTGCTTCAGGTAGCCCCAAAGGAAAAAGTCTGCACATGAAAGGGCAGGTGAGCGAGGCAGCCAGGAAATGTCACCAAAACGGGAAATTACTCTGCCGGGAAATGTCTCTCGCAAGAAATCCATGCAAATTCTGGCTGTATGCGAGGTACCTCCGTCTTGTTGAAACCATATTTGTTCCACATCCACATCGACCATACTTAATTTGGGAAGAACGAAGTCTTACAGCATCTTTAGGTAGCTTTCACTGGTGACAGTTACAGCCGCACCGATGTCATCCTCAAAGAAGTAAGGGCCAATAATCCCAAAGGAAGCAACTCCACACCACACTGTGACACGACAACTGTGCAAGGGCTTGACCTGCAGTTCATGCGGGTTTACATGACTCCAATAACGTATATTCTGTTTATTCACTGAACCACGTAACTCGAAATCATCTGTCATCAGAATGGTGTGCAACATTTGTGGATTTTGGCGAAGGAGATCACGCATGGTTAAGCAGAATGTTTCACGTGAAACCCAATCGCGAGGCGTAATTTCCTGAACAATCGGCAGCTTATGTGGGTGAAAATAGAAATCTTCGTGCAATATTCTCCTGAATGAGCGATCGGGCATATGCACAGTTTGCGCATGACAACGAGCAGACCTTTTAGGCTACGAAATAGTGCAGCACGAACATTTTCCACGGCTTCTGATGTCCGCACAGTTCTTTCACTTCTTCCCGGTTTGCCACTGCAAACAGAACCTGTTGTTCGAAATGCACGTACCCACCTCACAATGGTCCGTCCATCTGGAACTTTCCCATGACGTCCCAAGTTGAAACGTTGGCGAAATAGACGCTGGGTAGCAACAACAGAGTCGTTATTCTTGGAATAACTTTCAACAACAAAGGCACGATGCTGTGCACTCCACCGCTCCATATCACTGTCACACTCGAAATGGCAGCTCATTAGTACACGAATGCGGCACAAGCTGGCGCGCATTCCTGCAGTACGTCATTGTACTACCCAAGTCAAATTACGCTATAAAGGCTGCCGTACCCTGTATTTGCATTTTAGTTTCTGCAGTGTGTATCTGGAGTCAGCTCAGACAGATACTGTCGCCACGTATTTCATGCGACGTCCAGTGTCGACGGGAAGAGCCGGTTTGTTTCCCGTTAGAATCAAAATTAATTTTAAAACGTTATTTTACGTGTCCTTTCGATAGAGCGACCCCATATTGGTCTAGTGCGACATTTGTTAACAGGGACAGTAAAACACGAAGTATAACCAGTACTCCTGCAGCGCGACCTGATAGTGCACTGGGTGTTGCTGACTACGGCTGCCATGCAGCAGCGCTGCCAAGTCGCTGTTGGAGAAATTGATGTACTTCGTGTTTTATTGTCCCTCGTAATAAATATCGACAAAATAAATATCGCACGTGACCAATGTCGGACCGCTCTGTCGAAAGGGCCCGTAAAATTCCGTTTTAAATATAATTTTGTTTGTAATGGTAAACAAAACGAAGCTTTTACATGGACACTGGGCGTCGATGGAATACGTGATGAGCAGTATTAGTCTGGTTTGACTCCATTCAAGTACTGCAAAAACGAAACTGCAAATATCTCTCGAAACACCGGACAAAATGCGCCTGACGACTGTTAGGACAAACACCCGGTATATTATACAATCCACAATCGATTAGGTTAGTATATGTTCAATGCCTTTTATCTTAATCATCTCTGAGAAATACATTTTTTTTTCTTCAGTCAGTTACAGTAACGTTGCATATCACTCATTACGAGCCGGCCGCTGTGGTCAAGCGGTTCTAGGCACTTCAGTCCGGAACCAAGTGGCTGCTACAGTCGCAGGTTCGAATCCTGCCTCGAGGATGGATGTGCGTGACGTCCTTAGGTTAGTTAGGTTTAAGTAGTTCTAAGTCTAGGGGACTGATGACCTCCTATGTTAAGTCCCATAGTGCTTATAGCCATTCGAACATTTGAGCTCATTACGAACTAGCTCAGTGTAATACAGTTAAACGATCTTTTGTACTTACTCTGCATTTCCTCGATCGGACCCGCTTCCCCGCCGTACTCCTGAGGAAGGATTTTCTTCGGAATATGTTCGTACAGCGTCTCCATGCTCGAGTGAATAAACACCTGAAACACAGTATGCATGTAATATATCTGTTTTTAATCAAGTTTCCGAGTATCTCTCGTGTTCCTTCAAATTTCAGTTTTATCGATGTTATTTGCTTCTAGAATTTGTGTTCATATTATTCGTTAACAAACTGTTTATGTTGCAATTGTGTGATATTTCCAATAGTCCATTAATACATCAGTAGAAAAACAAGCAGGTAGTGTGAACTACGTAACTGTGCAACACTGCTCTCTGCTCTGTAAATCCATAAATTTACGTAATCCAGACATACATGAGTGGGTGCCGGTCAGCATTCTACAAGATGAAAACAATAACTTCCAAGAAAAAATAAATAAAAACCTGTTAGTTTTCCTGAGAAATTTCCCTAGTTACTTACATAATACGCTTTATTTTGTTTATGGGCATTGGGAAAACGAAAATAATTATTTGTTTTCCACTCGAATGCATTTGAGTTACTGTAGCATAGAGCTCTGCAATCCTCCAAACCAGCCATTCAGATAATCTACAGAGGGAACTGCTAATGAGATACTATTTTAAAGAATTGTATTGTTAACAGCTATTTTATTTTTGGGGGCAGGCAGAAGCTGTCAGTTTTAGATTAAATTTCAGAATTTAGATTCGGTTGTCAGCATTCTTATATCCTATTGAAATAAATTGCTGTGGAATTCCAACTCATACTGTAGCGAATGCGTTACTCATTTACGTAACGCCTTCTTCTGCTTTCCGAAAAACAGAACAAAGAAACACAATAAGTTGATTTTAGTTACAGTGTACATTGTTTATCTATACATAGTTGTCGGTACATACTTTGTGGAGACAGAGTTTTGGTCAGTACTGATATTATAAAGAAGTTCGTAAGTGGACTTAAAATACATTATCTCATCAAAAGTATATGGACATTAGTATGGGCTGTGTCCACCATTCGCCTTTATGACAATTTGAACTCTGCTGGGCACACTTTCAATGAGGTATCTGAATGTCTGTGATGGAATGGCAGTCCATTCTTCCTCAGAAGCTCAAACCAGGTACAGTATAGATTTTGAACGCTGGGCCTGGAGCGAAGTCGACGTCCTAACTGATCCCAAAGGTGTTCAGTTGAGTTCAGGTCGGGTCCCTGGATGGTCAGTCAATTTCAGGAATATTATCATCATCATCATCATCATCATCATTTAAGACTGATTATGCCTTTCAGCGTTCAGTCTGGAGCATAGCACCCCTTATACAGTTTCTCCATGATCCCCTATTCAGTGCTAACATTGATGCCTCTTCTGATGTTAAACCTATTACTTCAAAATCATTCTTAACCGAATCCATGTACCTTCTCCTCGGTCTGCCCCGACTCCTCCTACCCTCTACTGCTGAATCCATGAGTCTCTTGGGTAACCTTGCTTCTCCCATGCGTGTAACATGACCCCACCATCTAAGCCTGTTCGCCCTGACTGCTACAGCTATAGAATTCATTCCCAGTTTTTCTTTGATTTCCTCATTGTGGACACCCTCCTGCCATTGTTCCCATCTACTAGTACCTGCAATCATCCTAGCTACTTTCATATCCGTAACCTCAACCTTGTTGATAAGGTAACCTGAATCCACCCAGCTTTCGCTCCCATACAACAAAGTTGGTCGAAAGACTGAACGGTGCACAGATAACTTAGTCTTGGTACTGACTTCCTTCTTGCAGAAGAGAGTAGATCGTAGCTGAGCGCTCACTGCATTAGCTTTGCTACACCTCGCTTCCAGTTCTTTCACTATGTTGCCATCCTGTGAGAATATGCATCCTAAGTACTTGAAACCGTCCACCTGTTCTAACTTTGTTCCTCCTATTTGGCACTCAATCCGTTTATATTTCTTTCCCACTGACATTACTTTCGTTTTGGAGATGCTAATCTTCATACCATAGTCCTTACATTTCTGATCTAGCTCTGAAATATTACTTTGCAAACTTTCAATCGAATCTGCCATCACAACTAAGTCATCCGCATATGCAAGACTGCTTATTTTGTGTTCACATATCTTAATCTCACCCAGCCAGTCTATTGTTTTCAACATATGATCCATGAATAATATGAACAACAGTGGAGACAGGTTGCAGCCTTGTCTTACCCCTGAAACTACTCTGAACCATGAACTCAATTTACCGTCAACTCTAACTGCTGCCTGACTATCCATGTAAAGACATTTAATTGCTTGCAAAAGTTTGCCTCCTATTCCATAATCTTGTAGAACAGACAATAACTTCCTCCTAGGAACCCGGTCATATGTCTTTTCTAGATCTATAAAGCATAGATACAATTCCCTGTTCCACTCATAACACTTCTCCATTATTTGCCGTAAGCTAAAGATCTGGTCCTGACAACCTCTAAGAGGCCTAAACCCACACTGATTTTCATCCAATTGGTCCTCAACTAATACTCGCACTTTCCTTTCAACAATACCTGAGAAGATTTTACCCACAACGCTGATTAAAGAGATACCTCTGTAGTTGTTACAATCTTTTCTGTATTCTTTCAGGGGATTCTTTGATGACACTGATCATTATTTAATCTGCAGTGAAATTGGGATTGTGAGGCCGAAAGTGCAGGAGGTCAGGTCCATATGTAGGAGGATAAGAGTGGAGAAACTTCAGGATAAGGAAATCAGGCACAAGTACATAACAGCGATCTCAGAGAGGTACCAGTTAGTTGAATGTAGCCAATTACAGTCATTGGAAAAGGAATGGACAAGGTACAGGGACACAGTACTAGAAGTGGCTAAAGAATGTCTTGGAACAGTAGTGTGTAAAAGTAGGAAGAAGCAAACAGCTTGGTGGAATGATACAGTCAAGGCAGCCTGTAAAAGGAAAAAGAAGGCGTATCAAAAATGGCTACATACCAGAACCCAGGTAGACAGAGAAAGTTATGTTGCAGAAAGAAACAAAGCCAAACAGATAATTGCAGCATCCAAGAAGAAATCGTGGGAAGACTTTGGAAACAGGTTGGAGACTATGGGTCAAGCTGCTGGAAAACCATTCTGGAGTGTAATTAACAGTCTTCGAAAGGGAGGTAATAAGGAAATGACAAGTATTTTGGACAGGTCAGGAAACCTGCTGGTGAATTCTGTGGATGCCTTGGGAAGATGGAGGGAATATTTTGAAGAGTTGCTCAATGTAGGTGAAAATGCGATCAGTAATGTTTCAGATTTCGAGGTAGAATGGGATAGGAATGATGATGGAAATAGGATCACATTTGAGGAAGTGGAAAAAATGGTCAATAGATTGCAGTGCAATAAAGCGGCTGGGGTGGATGAAATTAAGTCGGAACTCATCAAATACAGTGGAATGTCAGGTCTTAAATTTTTGGTTTTTTGAACAATAATATTCCTGAATTTTCTCCGAGCTGTTTGTCTATTGTACGTAGTACACAATGCTTTAAAATGTATTCATATCCTTCCGAATTTAGCGTTTTCTGAAGCACAGTAAGGGGATGTACCCTAAACGTGAAAGAAACTCCCCCATCGCACTTCACTGTTGGCACGGTAAATAGCGGCAGGTAATTTTCTCTAGGCGTTTCTGAAGCACAGTAAGGGGATGTACCCTAAACGTGAAAGAAACTCCCATACCATAACACAACCTCCATCGCACTTCACTGTTGGCACGGTAAATGGCGGCAGGTAATTTTCTCTAGGCGTTCGCCAAACCAAAATCCCTCCATCCGAGTGCCACAGGGTATAGCGTGATTCATCGCTCAAAATCACTCTTTTCCAGTTACTCACAGTCCAACGAAGTCTTTGTTTACACGATTAGAAGCGGCACTTAGCAGTGGCTACGGAAACGTGTGCCTAATGAAGAGCTGATCGACAATTGTATCTCACGTTCTCTATATTTGGAGATTTAAAAATTCCTCATGTTCTTTCAAGATTTTTGGAGTAAAGTGCAAAATGGTTTATATCTTGTGTCGGGGCTGGGTATGAAGTTGTTCAACCGAACTCTCTCATTTTAGCCACATTCCGTTGGCCACTGGTATGTGACATTTGTTTTCTCTGTCTAGCTTCTGTGCTTCGCTAAGGAAATGCACGATGTTTTGTACGTTGCCCACCGTGTCACAGAGTCATTGTGTTATTAATGGAGCTAGTGACGTACTTTGATTTCCGTCTTCCGTATTTCGGCACGAAATATTTAAACGTAAAGGCATTACATTACCGTTTGTGAATATTACATGATCTGGTAGGAGTCACAGATAAGGAAGGAATATGAACTGAATTAAGTGCATGAATGGGTCATTGGGAATGAAATCAATGAAAATGCAGTGACATGTAATAAAAGTAAAAAGCGCTCAGATGTGTTGAACAAGTAGAGTAATTAATTCGTCGTGATAATTGGAAGTTTGCCTTTATTAGTAGGGATGATACCGTTAACTGCATTTAAAGGTTTTCTTTTATTTATAAACGATTTCGATGTTACATTTGACAATCTTCGGGTCCCAGAAAACACTATACTTTTCTTTTATCGTGTTGTTGTTGAGGTCTTCATTCCAAAGAATGGTTTGATGCAGTCCTCCAAGCTACCCTATCCTGTGCAAGTCTCTTCATCTGCAAATAATTACTGCAGTGTATATCTTTCAGGATATGCTTTCTGTATTCATCCCTTGGGCTCCCTCTACGATTTTTTATCCATCATATCTCCCTCCAGTATTAAAGTGGTGATCCCTTGATGTATCAGAATGTGTCCTATCGACCTATTCCTACTCTTAGTCAAACTGTGTTACAAATATTTTTCTCCTCCACTTTATTGAGCACGTCATCATCTTTTTCGTGATCTCCATATCTAATCTTCAGCATTCTTCTGTAGTACCACATTTCCAAAGCTTCTATTCTCTTCCTGTCTAAACTGTTTATCGCTCACATTTCACTTCCACACATGGCAGCATTTCAGACAAATAACATCAGAAAAGGTTTCCTAACACCTGAGTCTGTATTCGATATTAACAGGTTTCTCTCCGTCAGAAATGCTTTTTCTGCCATTGCGTCTACCATTTATGTGCTCTACATTGGCCATTATCAGTTATTTTGCTACCCACGTTGCAAATCTTATCTACAACTTTAAGTGCGTCGTTTTCTAATATAATTCCCTCAGCATCACATTATTTAATTCGACTACATTCCATTATCCTTGTTTTGCACGAATGGTCACAGGTTTGTTAACCCATTGGAGAGTGTCACAGATCTACTGAAGGGACTGAAATGGCAGACTCTTGAAGAGAGACGTAAACCATCCCGAGGAAACCTAGTAACAAAGTTTCAAGAACCGGCTGTAAATGGTTACTCTAGGGATATACTACAACCCCCTTCATACCGCGTATCGTGAGGACAAGATTAGAATAATTACTGCACGGACAGATGCATTCGAACAATCATTCTTCCCGCGCTCCATACGTGAATGGAACGGGAAGAAACCCTAATAACTGGTACATTGGGACGTACCCTCTGCCATACACCTCACGGTGGTTTGCTGAGTATAGATATAGATGTAGATGTAGATATTCATCTTTTATTCTCCTTTCAAGACACTGTCAATTCCGTTCAACTGCTCCTCCAAGTCCTATGCTGTCTCTGACAAAATTACAGTATCGTCGGCAAATCTCAAAGTTTTCATTTTTTCTCCTTGGACTTTAACTCCTCCCCTAATTTTTCTTTCGGTTTTCTTTACTGCTTGTTCAATGTACAGATTGAATAACATCGGGGAATAGCTACAATGCTGTCTCACTCCCTTTTCAACCACTGCTTCCCTTTTAAGTCCCTCGACTCTTATAATTGCAATCTGGTTTTTGTTCAAGTTGTAAATAGTCCTTCGCTCTCTATATTTTACCCATGATACCTTCAGAATTTCAGAAAGAGTATTGTAGTCAACATTTTCAAAAGCTCTCTCTAGTCTACAAACGCAATAAACTTTGGTTAGCCTTTCCTTAACCTATGTCCTAAGAGAAGTTCTAGCGTTAGTGCTGCCTCGCGCGTTCCTACATTTCTCCGGAATTCAAACTGATCTTGCCCGAGGTCGGCATCTACCAGTTTTTTCCATTCTTTAGTAAAGAATTCGTGTTATTATTTTGCAGCCATGGCTTATTAAACTGATTGTTCGGTAACATTTACACCTATCCGCACCTGCTTTCTTTGGAGTTTTAATTATTACTTTCTTCTTGACGGCTGAGGTTATTTCGTCTGTCTCATACATGTTGCACACCAGATAGAATAGTTTTGTTATGGCTGGCTTTCCCGAGGCTACCAGTAGATCTGACGGAATGTCATCTACTCCGCGGGACCTTGTTTCGACTTAGGACTTTAGTGCTCTGTCAAATTTTTCTCGCAGTACTGTAGATCCCATTTAATTTTCATCTACGTCCTCTTCCCTTGCTATAACATTGCCTTCAAGTTCACCTCTCTTGCATAGGACCTCTGTATACTCCTTTCACCTTTCAGCTTTCCCTTGCTGGTTTTCCAGCTGAGCTCTTGATATTCAAGCAACTGCTCCTCTTTTCCCCAAAGACCACTTTAGTGTCCATGTAGGCAGTATCTATTTTTCCTTTAGCGGAATATGCTTCTAAATCCTTAAATTTTTCCTCTAGCCATTTGTGATAGCCAATTTGCTCTTCTTTCCAGTTTCATTTTTCAGACTTTTTTGTTCTCTTTCTCCTGCTTAATTTGGTGCATTTTTGTATTTTCTCTTTTCATCAGCTACATTCAATATCTTCTGTGATATCCAAGGATCTCTACTTGGCATTGTCTTTTTACCTATTTGCTCCTTTGCTGCTTTCTCTATTTTATCTCTTAAGGTTAACCATTCGTCCTCTACTGTATTAATTTCCCCTGTTATAGTCAGTCGTTGCTTAATGCTCCCTCTAAAATTCTCAACATTGTTCTTTCAAATTATCCACGTATGACCTCCTTAATTTCCTAAATTTACAGTTTCTTCAGTTTTAATCTATAGCTCAGCAATAAATTGTGATCAGAGTGCACATCTGCTTCTGAAAATGTCTTACAGTTTAAAATCTGGTTCCTAAATCTCTGTATAACCATTATTTAAACAATCTAAAAACTTATGGTGTCTCTATGTCTCTTACACGTGTACGATCTTCTTTTACGATTCTTAAACCAAGTGTTAGCGATGATTAAGCTATGCTCTGTTCAGAATTCTACCAGGTGGCTTCCTTTTCCATTTTTTTCCCCCAGTCCATATTCATCCACTATTTTCCTCCTCTTCCTTTTCTTATTATCGAATTCTAGTCCCCCATCACAATTAAATTTTCCTTTGCCCTAACTATCTGAATAGTTTCTTTTATCTCATCATACATGTTTTCATTCTCTTCATCATCAGCGGAGTTCGATGGTATATAAACTCATAGTACTGTGGTGAGTGTGGACTTAGTATCTATCCTGGGTATAGTAATGCAGTCACTGTGCTGTTCATAGTAGCTTACCCGCATTTCTATCTTCTTATTTATTATTAATCCTACTCCCGCATTACCCCTATTTAATTCTGTATTTATAACCATATACTCATCTGACCGTAAGTCCTTTTCCTTCTGCCACCGAACTTCGCTAAGCCACACTACGCGTGACTTCAACCTATCCATTTCCTTTTTCTAACCTACTTGCCCGATTAAGGGATCTAACATTCCAAGCTCCAGTTTTGTTTCTCCTGATGACGACATCTTCCTAAGTAATCACCGCCTGGAGACTATGATACCTCTGGGATTTTTGCACAAGAGAATGCCACCGTCATTTAACCACACAGTAGAGCAGTATGTCCTCGGGAAAAATAGATACCCGTCCGTTGTTGCAGCACACCTACAATACAGCTGTTTGTTCAGCTGAGGCATGCAAGCCTCACCACCAACGGCAAGGTCCACGGTTCATAGTTCATGTAAAAATGCAGTATTAAATTATCTTAAGTTACTTTTAATACAGATCTGCTTAACTCCATTCAAAGAAAATAATTCCAGGTATGTGCATGTGATCATCACAGTATTAAAAACTTGAAATGTAAGGTCGGGTAGTGTGTTTGCGACATGCTGGATGTGTTTCCATTAGAATGGGATCATACACACACGTGTACGTATAGAAATTGTAGCTTTTTTATTTTAATGCTGTCAATGAATGACCAGTTTTAAAAGTAAGTTTAGATCGTTTTACACTACGTTTTATGACCAAATATATATTTACTGAATTCAAGGATCCGAAAATGGTGTAATGTAACGTCAGACTCAATTTCAAATCAAGTAAGACATACAGATACAGCTGAGGGTGTTATCCCTACGACATAAAGATATAGTAAAAGCTGTCGTACCGTAATCTATCGAAAGATGTATGCGCGGAGGCTGAAAACTTGTGTCCTACCGAGACTAGAACCCTTGTCTCCTGATTTTTGCAAGTAGTCGCCTTAACCAGTAGGATATATGAGAATTACTTGAGCATGAATCCAGGTCTGACGCGGATTTTGAATATCTTCAATTTTTCCTGTAATGATTTCTGCAAAGAAATACCACACATTGTATGTTATGATAGCACGGTTGAGGGAACGCAGTCATAGGAGAATCGTGGCTTGCCCTGTCACAGAGGATATGTATCAACTGAATTAAATTCACTAAATGAATATTCAAAGCTAGCTGCTATTAGTTTTATTATTCTTTGTGTAGTAGGCCTATTTCGATAGTACTACCATTTTCAAGTACACCTGCAGATATAACAGCTGGTAAAACTCATTTACTTTCGCAATATTTGTATATGAAGTCAATTGAACGTGTACACTTACGTATAGCTGGGCGAGACGTACAGACTGCATTAGTGACGAATCCTTTTGTCAACTGTCGATGTTTTTATGATGGTAAAATAAACTCACATAGTAATTTGGCTGCTACTTGACATTTCTCAATGAGGCTGTACGTTTACAAAGTTGTTATATATAGTCAGCGGTATTGTCTGACTGCATATAATTTAGTTGCTTATGTGATCTTTAGTTGTTTATTTTTTATCTTTAGTTGTTTATTTTTATTTCAGAATATCAATAAAATTTTCTAGGCAATATTTATGTTGGAAGTTGGTCTGCCCGGTTAGTATGTCGTGCGAATATTTTTTCCCAGTTCTTGTAGTATGCACATATTGAGTCTTTCTAGTATTATGAATTCAAACAATACCGCTGACTAGATATAACCAGTTTGTAAGCATATAGTATCATCGAGAACTGTCAACTAGCTACCAAATATTTTACCATCATAAAAAAATCGATAATTGACAAAAAGATTCATCAGTGGTGGATGTATATTTCGCCCAGCTGAATGTAAGTATACATGTACAATTAACTTCATATACAAATATCGCAAAAGAAAATGAATTTCATTGTACGTATATAATATTCGCGTGTGTGCTTGACAATGACAGTATTGTCGAAACAGGCGTATTGTACGAAACATAATAAAATTATTAGCAGTTCACTTGGAAGATTTCAAATTAAAATATCATATTACGACAAGTTTCATGCTGTGGACTAAACTATGCAATAAATAAATATATTTACTAATATGATGTCATTGCAAACCACTCAGATATGCGGAACGTGAAATGTAATGAGTATGCAGTGTCAAAAATCTATGACAACGTTTCATTTGACATGATATATTTATTACGATGCACGTTCAGAATTTCTGTATGGTTTTCGTTGATATCACTTTATAATAACGCATCTCTATTGACTTCATTTTCATTCACTCTATTTATTTCATTTCAGTGAATTTAGTCCAGTGTATATCTCTGTGGCGTGATAAGCCAAGTACTCCCTTGATTCTGTTTTCCTCGTGTTGCTATTTCCACACACCTCGAGGGTGCGCCTCTGGTGACGGCCTTCGTTCTCAAATCGTGCAATGCAAGCTAGAATCGTGCTTGGAGACGAAATCAAATAGCCTAATGGGCACGAGAAACAGGAAACCAGTGGTCGAATCCCTGAGTTGTACAAATCTGGAATTCTCACGACGTATTCTTTGTGAGATGGGAATAAAGTTAAAAGATACGTTGGCCCGTGGGTCGGAGCCCACGTTAAGCTGTAGGACCCCACTAAGTGGCCGCGTAAGTTACTTCAAAGGTCGGAGGAAGACAACGGTACACCTCTTCCAACAGGGTCGTGCCTATTAAAGCACAAAGCACGAAGCAGAACACTCGGGTTGATAACATTCGTACGTTTTTAAGTGACAGGACTCTAGTTACATTCAGTATAACCCGTCATATGTTGGTAGTGTCATTCCAGCGATATTAATGTGGCTACCGCCCATGTTCGACATCAACGTGCAATAACCACTCAGACTGCGAGTGGAAGCACTAGCAGTGGGATATATGTTACACGCGTCTGGGGGACGTGGAAAACAGTGCAGTTGGTGTCTTAATGTGGAAATGGAGCGATTTATCTGACGTCCAAGAGGGCATGATCTTTAGCTTTCGGGCCAAGGCTGGAAGCAGTTTCGAAGCGGCTAAGTCTGTAAACTATTCACGTGCCGCCGTGGTTAACGTACACCTCGCATGGCGAAATGACGCTATCTAAAACCGGCACCGAGGCAACTGTGGAGCACAACGTGCCATAGTGGTGAACGTCGGCTGTTGAGATGTGTACAAGTGAATATATGTCAACTGTTGATCAATTGACCTCCCGGATGAACCAAGGCCAATCAACTGGGTCTCCTCAACGACCGTTCAGCGAACGTTGCTGCGTATGGGTCTTCGCTGCGTGCGTCTCGTTCGTGCACCCATGCCGACTACTGTTCATCGGCGACGGAGGCTGGCATTTGAACGCCAGTACAACAACTGGGTTTCTACTGAGTGGTGACAAGTGGCCTTCTCAGATGAATCACGTTTTATGTTCCATCCGACAGATGGCCGTTGGTGTGTATGGTGTGAAACGTCTGAAATCAGACACATTGCAAAAATCATAGTAAGGCTCCAGGCTGGAGGAGGGAGGGCTATAGCTTGGAGGGTGTCTTGGTGGCATTCCCTTGGTGATCTCGTCGTTCTGGAAGGCACAGTGGGTAAAAACAAGTCTGCATCTATCCTTGGGGGACCATGTCCACCCCTATTTGAGTTTGTTTTTCCTCGGCACGATGGCATCTACCAGTAGGGCTATGCAACGTCTCACACAGCTTGTGGTGTGGGTGCGTGATTAGAAGGTCATCGGATGTGTTTACCGTACCCTCCTGGCCACCAGACATCCCGGTTTTAAACCCAATAGAGAATCAATGGGGCCACTTCCATCAGTCTGTTCGTACCATGGATCCTCAGCCGAGAAACCTAGCGCAGCCCGCCCGGTTAGCTGAGAGGTCTAACGCACGGCTTTCCGGAGCGGGAAGGAGCGCCTGGGCCCTGGCACGAATCCGCCCGGCGGACTTGTGTCGAGGTCCGGTGAGCCGGCCAGTGTGCGGAAGGTTTCTAGGCGGTTTTCCATCTGCCTCGGCGAATGCGGGCTGGTTCCCCTTATTCCACCTCAGCTACACTGAGTCAGCGATTGCTGCGCAGACAAGTTCTCCGCGTACGCGTACACCACCATTACTCTACCACGCAAACATAGGGGTTACACTCGTCTGGTGTGAGACGTTCCCGGGGGGGTCCACCGGGGCCCGAACTGCACATTAACGCTGGGTTTGGTGTGGAGCGGCGGAGGTTTCGTGGGGTCGCGGGCCACTGCGGCTGCGGTGGGGACGGAGCCTCTCCGTCGTTTCTAGGTCCCCAGTTAACATACAACATACTACCTAGCGCAGATGGTCTCAACACTGGAGTCGCTGTGACTCCACTTCCCTGTCGGTATCTTCCAGAACCTCATTGATTCTATTCGTGCAAGTCTCATAGCGGTCCGCCCTGCAAAGCGTTGACATTCAGGCTTTTGACAGGTGGACAGCGTAAATATCAAAGCATTAGTTCTGTTCACTGAAGTGACTTTCATGTCGAATAAACTCAAAATTTTCACTAAGAGCCACTGAGGATATGTACGACCCCTGGAAAAAAGTTTTAGCCTCATAAAAATCGAAGATATAATATGAAGGGTTCTAGCTCTTCCTTTCGTGTCAGTTTGAAGGCTGATCGCCACTATGTAGATATGCGACATGGATAAAACAGTTCAAGACTGAAGTTATACATACCCTTCGTCTCAGCTTCTCCTTCATGAAGCTCTGGAACAGGCTAATAAACTTCTCGACACCAGGAGGAACGTTTATTATGTGCGTTCCCTTGGGTCGCAGAGGGTAGGCCTCCTGAAAAAGCCACAAAAAGCATTAGCCTCCCATTAAAGTCAAGATTGTTATCTCTTGCAAATAGTTTGTTAATTCAGCAGCACTATGGTGCTGTTAGCTGTTCAGTGGAAAGAAAAGATCTAGCAGTTTCCAATGCAAAGCTGACTCCTTTCAACCTGTATTTACAACTGTTTGCACAAGTTACACACATACAAATAAATGCGATCGTGCACAAACTTACAAATGAATCACAGGTTACATTGCTGCAGTAGTCAGAACAATAATGCATAACCATACCAGACATACTGAGTTGCAGAGAAATAGTTACAGTTTGTGATTTAGAACAGGTTAATTATTTCAGAGACATCGGCGGTTTGGACCCTTAGAAGCTAACTTCAGATCTCGATTGGTTCATGACAGTGTAACAAGTCACAAACAGGGTGAATATCACTAAAAGACAACGATAAGAAATCTGAAAATGCTTTGCTCAGTGTGCTGTCATTCGTCATCATCTCGTCTCAGTTCAGTTCTCTAAGTTCACGCAGAAAAGAAATAACTCTGCATCTCCTCTGTTCATCTCCCACCACACACACGGCGAAAGCTAAAAAATCGCCCGTAGTACCGTACTCCTGTCCTGGAAATCTCCATAAAGTAGCAGTTTTATATCTCGATAATGTGTTGTTTCCCAGGTGATTGCAAACGCCAAAATGTTTGATAAACGTGTAAATGTGCTAGAACTACGTGAGAAAGTTCAGTCGCAGGAATGATCACGGTGGTCCGAGAGCACACAGAAACTACTGCCTTAGACTGTTTTCCAAAACTTCCACTGTTTAATGTTTGAAATCAACATTGTGTTTACAATCAGAATTGCTATATGATTGTATCTATGTTTCTGTAACTTGTTTCGGCAAACATCGATATCTTACAGGCGCAAAACATAACAGTTTAGAATAACATAAAACTATGGTAATCAGATTTTCAAGCGTCATGTATTTCATGTACATATGGGTTTACGAAATTCGAAATGCACTGCACCAACCGGCATAATTTTTGTGCTATCCTCAGCTGTTTATGTTTCACGCCCGACGAATGACAGCATTTTGCCCAAAGTAACTAGAAATACGAATTTGGTGGTCAACATAATGTCTTCATGTCTTATTCTGAGGTGTAATGCATAGGGGAATACATGTGTGGCCTACACACAACAAATTGACTCTTACTTATTGTTCTTACAGATCTTTAACTATCTGGCAAACGGTACTGCCAATCACTTTTGTCCGTCTAGGTGTAACGATTTCTGTGGCGATGAGTATTTAAATAATAGTTAAAGACGTGTGGTATAAGCAAAGATAAAGAAGAAAGATAAACTTCGGCAGAAAATTGACAAGCGGTACGATAAATGTCATGCATTTCAGTAGTGGTGGTGGAATTAGTAAAGACGAAAACAGCTGGAAGTGATAAAGACTGATGTGTATATTACAGATTATACCTGGTGTTGGACGAGGAGATATACGGATGCAGATGTTAGCACTGGCAAGAAAGAAATGATATTGCTACGGTGTGGTCACAACAAAATTGCCTAAGATAAATAATGTCGGTATTTAGTGACAACGTCAGCTAAACAGATAAGACATCATTAGAAAACTATATGAAACGCGTCTGAAGACAGAAAACTTTTCTCAAGTTGAAAATAGCCTTGAAATAACTCCAGCAAAATCAAATGTTGGTTAGCTGTGCGAGTGGGATTAAAAGTGTCGAAAGAGAGTGTTATCAAAAAGGACCTGGTTGTTTATCTTTATAAATTTTCTGTTTTGTGTAAAATAAATCTTTCAGGCTAACCTGTCTGTGTTCAGTTACTCAAGAGGTTTATGAATGAACGGCATCGGGACATGTGGAACTTAAGTGTTTCTTTTCTTGGGATGAGACCTGATTGAGACTCTACGGATATGAGAACTCGTACAACACGCTACAAAATTCACCAAAAAATTGTTATCGGTACGCTGAACAGCTTTTGTCTGATATTAATACTAATGTTTCAGGGGGTGCCCAATTTCCGAGATAGCTTTATGTTGGCCAATCGATACCAAAGGCAGTCTAAACACACATGACAAAAAAAAAAAAATGTTTTAAAGTGAGAAATTGGAGTATATATAGTCTACTGTTTACAGACGACCAGCTGATTGTAGCTGGTAATGAAGAAGACGAAAGAACGTAAATTAAATGTTTAGAAAATTAGTGGAAGATTACTAGGTGTAGAGCATGGAGATAAATGTTGAAAAGAGTGGTATACGCTTATGTTAGTGGAAGGGCATGACTTACGAAACTATCTATATCGAAACGCCGCAATCCATCTTACGGTCCGTGGCGGAGGGTACCCTGTACCACTGGTAGTCCTTTCTTGTTGCACTCGCAAGTAGAACGAGGGAAAATAGTTCCTTATGAGCCCTAATTTCTTATATTACTTCTTATATTACTTTAAATTAGCTCTGAATATAATTGCTCGATTTGTAACCACTCTTTCTCATGTAATTGCAATGATATGATGATTGCTACAATAAAGGTTGTTGATCCAATTCTTGATACTACATTTCATTACCTTGCCTTTGTGATCCTTACGCGCAATATGTTTTGGCGGCAGTATATTCGTTCGGCAGTCAGCTTCAAATGCTGCTTCTCTACATTTTCTCAATAGTGCTCCTCGAAAAGAACGTCGCCTTTCCACCAGGGGCTCCCATTTGAGTTCCCGAAGCAGCTCCGTAACACATGCGTGTTGTTCGAACCTTCCAGTAACAAATATAGCGGTCTGCTGAAGCGCTTCGAAGTCCTTCTTTAATCGGACCTGGTGCGGATTCCAAACACTCCAGCAGTCCTCAAGAGCAGCTCACACTAGTGTCATGTATGTGGTCACCTTTACAGATGAACCACACTTTCCTAGAATTCTCGCAATACACCGAAGTCGACCATCCGCCTTTCCTGTCTCAATCCTGACGTGCTCGTTCCATTTAATATCGCTTTGCAACGTAACGCCCATGTATTTAAACGACTTGACTATGTCAAGCAGGACACTACTAATGCTGTATCGGAACATTATGGGTCTGTTTTTCCTACTCATCCACATGAACCTACATTTTTCCACATTTAGAGCTAACACCCATTCATCACACCAACTAGAAATTTTGTCTAAGTCATCTTGTATCCTCCTACGGTCACCCAATTTCGACACTTTACCGTACGCCACAGTATCACATTGCTGTCCACCCTCCCCGCCAAATCATTTACATAGACACTAATAACCGTCCTATCGCGATTCTCTGGGCTGGGGCACTCCTGCCGATATCCTTGTCTCTGAAACTTCCTGGCAGATTAAAACTGTGTGCCCGACCGAGACTCGAACTCGGGACCTTTGCCTTTCGCGGGCAAGCGCTCTACCATCTGAGCTACCGAAGCACGACTCACGACCGGTACTCACAGCTTTACTTCTGCCAGTATCTCGTCTCCTACATTCCAAACTTTACAGAAGCTCTCCTGCGAACTTGCAGAACTAGCACTCCCGAAAGAAAGGATATGCGGAGACATGGCTTAGCCACAGCCTGGGGGATGTTTCCAGAATGAGATTTTCACTCTGCAGCGGAGTGTGCGCTGATATGAAACTTCCTGGCAGATTAAAACTGTTTTAATCTGCCAGGAAGTTTCACATCAGCGCACACTCCGCTGCAGAGTGAAAATCTCATTCTGGATCCTTGTCTCTGATGAACACTCGCCGTCGATGATAACATACTGGGGAATTATTAAAAACATACCGTCATTATCTCGCCATTTATAGCAAAATCTGAAAACCACATACTGTCGGAGATCAGTTAATTTTATCAGCCACTGAACAAATTTTAAAGACGGTTCCACACAACCCTGTTTATGATATACTCAAAAGAATTCTTTTGAGCACCAATCAACTTCACCTGATTATGAAGCATTGTTGTTGGAGTATATTAGTTTTGTTGTAGGATAAGAAATCTAGGAAGAAATTATCATCGCGAGAACATTGGCAACAGACCCCAAAGGTCAATCAGTATTTAATGATGTCAAAGATAATTTCATAGGCTAAGTGATCCCTTTATCAAACAGTCTAAGAGGCAGCAGATGAAGCACCTGACATATCTTGGCGCTATCGTGGATTTACAAGTCAGTTTAAACAAAAGGTACCCAGAGTGCTTGCAATAAACTGCGTCATCCGTCGAAACCCTTAGCTGCTAAAAATCTGAGTGGTACACTGCATCAGTCTTTTCAATTTGACATTAACGCAGGGAACAAAATTCGAAGTCACGCGTTGAATTCTATGTGATGTAGACAGTTATGTGAAGAAAATGACGAGAACTGTGATCAGTTACCCTTTCACACGGAAGTACGCTGGCTGTCAAAAGGCTGATGTTTGATAAGATTTTTCTCGCTTTTTGAGACTGTTTCTAGATGCTGAAATTCCAATTTTGAAAGAATATTTAATTAAATGGAAAACAGATCTTGCTTATTTAACAGATTTACATCCCAAATTTAATGAGGTTAATTTGCAGTTACAAGGTGCGAGTTTAAATCTGACAAAAACAAAGACTATAATTTCAGCTTTTCTTGTTAGAATGAAACTGATGAAGCAAAACATTCACAGAGACTTTGAAACTAGGTTTGAAGGTGTTTAAATATAGGTGTTTAAATATAGAAATATCACAGTGGATTACCAGTTCGTGCAGTGATATATTATAAGAAAACTGATCGGAATAAGCAAAAAAAAAAAAAAAAAAAAAAAACAAGAAGAACCGAAGGTACAGTTTAGAAAGGGATATCAGCAGTTGGCTTCAGAGAGACATACCTTTACTTACCTTGTATTATGAGCTATCATGAGAAAGGCTTTCAGCTCAGTTTGGGTTGCCAATATTTATTTATTTCTTTCTTTCTTCCTTCCTTTTCGCAAACTTGAAAATCTGTGGCCGAGGATATTTAAGGTTAAACATAACTAAATTGAAGCCAGATTTGCTAATAAAACTTCTGGTTTGACTCAAATCCCCACTAAAAGCATCTGTCTGTTAATTGTAACAGATCTGCATTTTGTGTTGTTTAAATTAATAAATGTATAACGCTCGACTTTTTAAAAACATTTTCACTCTTGCTTCTACAGTGAAACCTAGCAAAGTAAGTAGCACTGTACCAGCTGCCAGAAACAAATCTGAAATTGATGAATTTGAAAAAAAAAGTCAGTAAGGCAGGGGCAGTACCCAAAACAGAAAAATTGGCAGGTAGCCTATGAGGCGAAAAGGTTAGCGGACCTCTGTGGATGACGTTCTTCCTCCACATACAAGGCATTACACGATCTTCTCAAAGACTGCTACCATTCAAGTGCAGTTTCCGAACAGGTTGTATAATATTTCATTATATCTAGAATGTAGATGGTGTTATTCCCGCCCAAGGGTGTGCCGTTGAAATGAATTGCAAATCATGTGCATGTCGTCATCATGACGTTGCACGTTTTATGGATAGCCGTGTAGAATAGCTTAGAAATTACGGATATGGGGACCTCCAGGGAGGCGGAAAAGATGTAAAACTAAGAAGGAATGGAGTGCGGGAACTGTAGAGGCAATACAGAAAAGGCAGATGACAGGAAATTATAGCTAATATAAAAATAGTGCTGTAAAACAAACTATATAATGTGTAAGAAGTTCCAGGGACCACTGGACGTGACCGATGCAAATGGTACTCGACACGAATATACAGACGCGCTGTCCGAAGATAGCCACTTTCACTTACTTGGAAGCAGGTAGCCACACGCTTCATGAAGTAGGGTGTAATGGCAGTCATATGGCCAAGCGTGATGTCTTTCATGTCTTGGATGACCACTTGACCACAGATGATGGCTTCGTCGTCCTCCAGAAGTGATATGTCGAGTCCCAGGAAGTTGGTCCGGAAGGCAGCTTCGGTGGAAACTGTTCCGGCCGGAAGTTTTCCCACGTTCATCAGGATCACACGCCTGCCCTGGGCATCTGTCTGTGGCAGTTTCGTTAACACCCTGGAGATATGCACAGTGGTAATTATTAGCAGGCAACAACATTCTCATCATGGGCATCATCTACACGAATTTGATTATGCTTAAATAAAATATACACCTTTGACTTATTTCCACTTCCCAGAGATTACTCGCAATGAGTACTGTGAACGATGGTTTATGGAATGTAAAGAATTACATTTGACGAAGTTAACCTCAAAAATCTCTGGTGTCAGTGTACAACATGGACTATCCGGAGCCGGCCAGTGTGGCCGAGTGGTTCTAGGCGCTACAGTCCGGAACCGCGCGACCGCTACGGTCGCAGGTTCGAATCTTGCCTCGGGCATGGATGTATGTGATATCCTTAGGTTAGTTAGGTTTAAGTAGTTCTAAATTCTAGGGGACTGATGACCTCAGAAGTTAAGTCCCATAGTGCTCAGAGCCATTTGAACCATTTGACTATCCGGGAAGTAGCCTTCTGTAGGACGCAGATACACTGCCTGACAAAAAAAATTGAAACACGCAGAAGATATAGTTGGATGACAATGTAACTTCGTACATATATATACCATCGGCGCGTATGTAAATGATTACGGGAGAATTGCAATTTTTTGTGACTGGTAGAACGGCATGCACAGAAAATAAGCGTTCTTCGTATTCAATACTGCTATCATACCTGGTAGGGTATATAAGGGACGTGAACAGCGTCATATGTTGAGTGGTCTCTGTAAAGGACACGTAGATGTCTTCTATCCGTATGAGACAGCACCGTCAGCATATGGCAGAGTTTGAAAGGGCCTTCATTGACGGTCTCCATTTGATTGGCTGGTCAAAACGTGCAATATCCATATTTGTGGGACATTTGGATGTGACAGTGGCCAGATCTTGGACTACACTGAAACGTGAGGGCAGCCATATTCGTCGTTAAGGCTCCTGACGACCGCCTCTGACTACCACAAGGGACGTTCGCCGTATTGTGCACCAGGCTCATCTTAACCCCTCTACATCCGCTCTTACCACCAGAGAACAAGTGATGGAATCTCTGCAACATTCTGTGTAATCCAATTCCATTGGTCAGACTAATAAGAGCTAGATTTAGAAATTATCGTCCCATGCGTTGGTTGTGTCAACGCCAAAACTCAAACGGCAGCGTTCGGAGCGCTGCCGTGGACAGAAAGCATGTATTGTTGATGAATGACGTCGCATTGTTTTTAGTGGTGAATGACGGTTCTGCAATGCTCGTCATGATCATCGCTGGGTAGTATGGCGACCACCTGGGCAGAGGTCTCATTCTTCCATCGTTCTGAAGAGGCGCGTCGGTGTTACTCCGGCTGTGATAGTGTAGGGAGCCATCAGCTATGATTCCTAGTGACTGCTGATACTGAATGAATTCTGTCAGTAGAACGGTACGTCACGGACATCTTACGTCCTCTTATTATACTTTTCATGCGACACTGTTGTGGTGCCATTTTTCAACAGAACAATGTTCTTTCATGGATGGCACTTGTCTCCATGAACTCCTTACTGATGCTGAGGTATTCTCGTGGTTAGTGAGATCCCCAGATCTGTCCCGGATAGAAAATGCGTAGGAACACCTTGGACGCCAACTCCGCCCTAGTGCTACTATCCAGAATACCATGAACCAGTTATGACGGCTGTGGGCCAGCTAGTCTCAGGAGTGGATACAACAGCTTTAAGACACCCCCTTTTCAACAGAATCAGTGCTTACATCCAGGCCAGATGACGTGCAACATCGTACTGCTAAAAGGGCTCATACCAGCAAGTTCGTTGTTAATTTGACTCAATTTTGGAATCACTGAGGTGACAGCACATACCCTCTCGGCCTTTTCGTTTCTTTCTCCTCTTCAGGATGCTTCACTATTTATGCCAGGCAGTGTAAAATACTGGAGCAGTTAATGCAAATTAATTAGAAAAGTCCTAAAATTATCCCTATTTTTGATACTGCTCTTAATTTCGATGCATTCAAACATGAGGATGGTTTCCATCGATTTGTATTATCGAGCATACGCACAGGCTGCGTTCCCGATGTTGACCAGTTACGTGCAGAAGACAAACTGAGACGAAACTAATGATTCCGCCTCATTACTGAGTCGCATTGTACCCTGTGACAGTGGTTAGTCATTCTTGTAAGTATGGTATGGTACAGTGAGCCTCTGGAAAAGTCATGGACGCCACTGTATTGATTTATTTAATTATTTCACTATGTAAATCTTTTCCCTTATCCTTATTATGTTCCTATAAATTATTGAACGAGTGTTTGTTTTGATTGTGGAAAAGTGGAAAAGATATGCATGCTTTACCTAGATTTTGGTGACAAGCTAATTACTGTGAGGAGCGGACAAAGATGCACCTGTAGTAGCAGAGTCTTAGAGGGTTGGTAGGATAGCCCTCAGGGAAGAGCAGAGTGACCGTTTGGGGCGCTCCGCCATTTTTCGGCATTTGGTTCCCGGTCTGGCCAGAGGGTGAACGGAAGCTGTGCTGGGCTCCGTCAAGTAGTTTCGAAAGTTTAGGAGGATGAGGTTGAGATTGCTAGTCCGTTCCTTGTCAACAAAATTATAGTCAGTGTTATGTGGCGAACACCTTTTCTAGTACTTTTACAGATAAACTCAGTGGTTAGAAGTTTGGTATTTTGTTGAGAGCATGGAGCACAGTAGAATACAGTAATACAAAGTCGATGTCGAGGTACCTTCACCACGTTTGATTTTATTTGAATTCTGCCATCAATTATCTGGCCTTTAAAAACACAGGACAACGAAAAATATTTTTAGAAAAACTTTTTTTACTTTGATAGCTGATCTTCAAAGATTTTTATGAACTGAATCCAAACCTAGCCTTAGTTTTTCTTGCATCAGACATAGTTTACGAGCAATATGAATTTTATTATGTAGTATAAAATCCTATGCCATACGGTAAACAGGGAAATTAATGAAACGCTTTGTTACAACATTAGCATGGTTTGTATTTACAGGAAGCTACTTAAAACAATGATATGTGTTAATAGAGGTTTCACTTGTCAGCTGGAATTGGTTTGTATTTTCTTTCTCTTTTTTCATTGAAGCTTCTTGTGTAGCTTCTTCTACGAGGAGTCGCTTGCTGAACTCGGTGAAGTGACCAACAGTAGTACCCCATCATGCTGGTGTTCCAGCGGCCTTGCTACCATTGTGTAGTAATACAGCCTTTACACTAGTTTTGGATGAATCAATAAACAGCCTCCAGTCTTCCTTTTTGTATTCAATACCATACTCATTCATCAGACCAGGAATGTCTGAGCAGTACACTAAATCACCTTCTTTTTGAAAAAACTTGTAAAATTGCTGCTCTCTCTTGCTATACATGTCTATGCTGATTCCAACTGCCAATAAATTCTTTTCCTTTAATCTAGAGCAAAGCAATTCAGCTTTTTCTTTCGTTAAGCCTATATTCCAAACCAAATCGTTAAGCTCGGTCTGAGTAAACAATTTGGGCTCTAGACTTTCTGTATTACAGTGGAATTCATCATCATCTGGTTCATATATATCAGATAGTACATCAGAAAATACTTCTGTTGGAATAGAATTTAAATCATCTGATGGTTCAGGAACCGGCAAATCTACACCATGCCCTACTGGTCGGATGGCGGACAGAAGGTTAGGCTAGCTTATTAACTTCTTGTTTTTCGAATCATGACCAGTAATATCAACACTGCAAAAGTAGCAATCATCAGAATGATTTCTTGGCCCCCTCCATATCACAGGAACAGCAAATCTAAAGGCTTTTTTCTCCTTTTTGAACCATTTTCTCAGATCTTCAACACACACATACCATACCTTATTTGGCGCCCAAGATTTGTCTTGATCACCAAGTTTAGATCGAAAGTTAGATAGATAAACCTTTTTCACGAAGTCTGTCATGTTTCTTTGGTTTGTTTTAATCACAAATTCACCAAAAATATAAGAAAAACTGTCAGCAGAGTTTTTACAACCACGATTAGACATTGTACTGGGCATATGTACAGGAAACAGGAAAGAGAGGTTATGTTGACAGTAAACAAAACACCATCTGTTAACACAAAAATAGAATCGACCTTTTTTGCCAGGAAATGTTTTTCAGCAGTGCTGCCAACGTCATCTAAATTCCTATACCTCCTTTTTAAATTATTTTGACTACATAAAAAGCTGATAAATTCTTTAAAAATGGCTTAATTTAATAAATTGAACTGAAAAGTGTGAAGAAATGGTGAGTGATACAGTTTTTTAGGTAGCATATTTTGATTTCCCACCCTAAAAACTTAAGAATAAGGTATTTTCAACAAAAAAGTTTTTCCATCTTTGGCCTGTGTAATTAACGTAAAGTAGTTTGCGAAATAGTCATCGAATTTTCTTTGCAGCATGGGCCTCGCACAATGTGTTTGATATAAGCATGTTGTCGCCACTGTACAGCAAAAGGTAGTGGAGATTATAGTACTATTTTGGGTACGAATTGTGTGAGATACTTAAGTGGACTGCCGTGCGAAATTCTTTGCTAATTTTTTATTTCTGGTCTGCTGGTCATTGTCTCTACACTGCCGCGTGAGTAGTTCTGCAAGGAGACGTGACCTGCGTCCTTAGCGAGGTTCAGATAGGAAATGCGTGTGAAATTTAATTTTGTGATAAAACCCAGAACGATCCACATAAATTTAAGAGCCATTGATTTTCGACTAACGACATGGAGTTCGGTGCCCAAATCGATGAACAAAGAACGTTCTTGAGGTAGTTCAGACTATAATTTGCGTGTGTCTCGTGTAAAGTTTTGATTATTGTTCAAGAACGATCGACTAAGGTGAGTTCCTGTGTACCGCCTTGTCTTCCACAGTGGTGTGGGCTGCAGAATCATTGCAAAATAATCGTTCTTGTTGAAATTCATATTAGGACAAATAAGTGCACGTGAAGAATTTAGTAGGATTTAATAAATTTTATACGTGCGGAATTTAAGAATATTTTTATCTGTTTAGCCCCATGGTCCACATTACGGTAGTTCATCGCGTGCTCCCGTCAAAATCAAATAGTGCCAGTAACTACGTGCGGTTGCAATTTAATTAAAAGCATTTCCAGGAGAATGAGAATGAATGACGAGCATGATGATCATGTGAGAGCAATAGAAAGAACAGTAGTAACACAATACTCCTTTCCTGTTCCCATGCATATTTTAAATTCCGAGACCGATATATTGGACATTGGTGCCATTAGCGCGAAAAAAAGACAGTAAATGATGTTCTGTTTTTTAAATAAACTGAATATTCAGCTGAGAATATTTGGTTTCGTAGTCAATAATTTAAGCCCCAAAATCACTCCTGATACGAATTCTGATTAGTTACTCCAACTGATGAATTATAATCAATGAATAAAATTTTTTGGTAAAGTCAGTTGAAAGATAGACAGTGTCTGATTGTAAGACAAATATCCGCTAACTTCCTCGGTTACTTGAGCCCTCCCTAGCATTATCCGTTGTGCATAGATTAACAGTTTGTGTTTCATTTAACATTCAAATAATTATTTTGGGATGACTCCTTTGTATGAAATCCCAAACATCAAATCAAGGAAGGTAGCAAAAGTAAATGTCGTCATTGCCAAACAAGTGAATACAGTCTGGCAATGATCTTCCTATGAATTCGACGCAGAGAAGTACTGTCGGACGTAACTAAATGCAAAGGAGTAAATCGGAAGCGAGCGGTAATCGTTCAAAACAACTTAGTGATTCGTCCTGACCGCCAACATACAGCACGTCAAAAATGCACGAAGCAACTCCCTTTTGAATCGCCAGTGTCGGCCAGTACAATCCCATCGTTAATTATAATCAGTAAAGAAGTTCATCTCAGTCACACGACGAATTTTGTTTACGGTTCTTTTAAGGGGTTAGAGGAGCAGGAGGGATGTCAGTATATTAAACTTCACGTTGAATTGCTCCAGCAGTATCATATATCCCGATACACACTATTTGCGGTAGTGACCTAAACAATAGTTAATCATTTCACACTGTGACCCCGCCAACAAATGCCGAAGAATTTCCTGGTAACGTCGTCTGGTCCCCATGACACCAAGCGTTCAGCAGGTAAGCTTCACAGTACTCTTTTTGATTTCCCGACAGTGATGCCTGGCTTCACTGCTTTTGCCCTGCATCTTTAAAGTCTCCCAGCGGAGAATATCCTAAAGATCGGGACTAAGCTTAAACAATACAAAACTTAAGACTGCTCAAGCGAAGTACTCGACTAGTATTTATCAAGCCATTACGTGAACTGAAATAAGAGTCGAAAGCTGAATATATGAAAGTAAAATGCAGTGCAAATGGTAATACATAAGAATGAAAGTTGTTTTCGCCTCCTTCTTGTAAAAGACGTCCTATATTCGAGAAAGTTGTGCCATGTTGGTACTGATAACGTGTTGGTTTCGTGTGTAAAAGTTGATGGCGAGCAACTGAAAAGATTGGAAAATACAACTCTTCAGAACATGATGAAATACTCAAGTACTGCTGCGCAGATATACCGTAAGAAAAAGGATTTGTATCGTGAATATGTTACTGCAAATCACTGATTTGTGGCTGCAAGGTAAGACAGCAGATGTAAAATTTTTAGCAGGCCACGTTAGCTCTTTAGGCTACATAGGAATAAGAGCACGTCATTTCTGATAAGCAGTAGCCTTTTACCCACTGGCGCTTTCTTTTTCAGCACACTGACACAAATTCCTAAGTGCTGCTGTGTTGACAATCGTGTCTTGCAGCCGTGTCTTACTTGTGTAGTGATGTTCCCACAAAGACATCGGAGCAGTTTCCAACGAATTTTACAGAGTGTATCTCCAAAAAGTTCAAATTCTTGGTGGAGATGATATGCACATAACGCAATGCTGTGATATTTATGAAATAAATTTTAAATCGTGGCTCCTTTGGGAGGGCGGTAGTGTGCTGGTCGCCATATACATTATAATGATTAATGTGCAACTTGTACGGAAGTTGTTATGATTCAAAATTGCACGTAGAATACCAAGTGGTGGTTTTCATTCTACAAGACGAAACTTTCGAGTCTACCGTTTTGTTTGATTTCACTGGGAAGAACGTTATTAATTTGTAGAGTGAGGGTATGTGCTAACTGGTATAACAAAGGGGCAATTAACAGGAATACTATGCAGTATTTCAGTATTTTACTCTCAATACAAAGTTTAAGTTTGAACAACCAGTTCTTAAGCACAGAAGCTAAATATAGTTGTTTAAAAGTCACTATACTTTTCAAACAGATGTATATGTAACAACTGGGTAAATAGACGCGAGAACGCTGTACAATTCGCAACATGCAGAGCTGAAATAGTGTAGTCTCTGAAGAAACCGTACATCCTTGTAAAGGAAAATTGCTAAAATTCAAGTATAAACCAATACAGACACCTTTGTATCCAACTTCCAGGAGAAGAACAAATTAAATTGCTGGGCAGTTTCTTAATCCGTCTCCACCTGTTACTCTTAACGAATCTGGGCCCAAAAAATAAACTAAACTTTCGAAACATGTACCGTATCTGTTGAACCTATTTTCACATGGTGGTATTTTGTCATCGAAAAACTTGGCTGAATGGACGGAGGTTAAAGAACAAAAATCAGGCTTGAATTACATCAAACTCTTCTCATACATAGTTTTACGCAAGATTTTTGCTGTTACTAAGCGACTGATCTCAAGAAATTTCAGTATGCGGATTGAGCTAAGAGATACATTTCGCTCTTACGCAGAAATCTAATGCCTTTAATGGAGCTGCTGCTGCTTGGTAAAGTATAAACTGGTACTTTAAAAGGCAGATTTGGAAGCCGCGTCAGGTGCATGGTAGCAACTATATTGTTTATGGTCAGCAAGTGTTTGAAATATGGTAACTCAATATTAAGGAACTATTGTTAGTGAGTTTTGAAGTGAGGTGTTAGTCGAGACATTCGACGGAGTGAAGTGGTGCAGTGATTAGCATGCTGGGCTCGCACTCGGTAGGACAGCGCTTCAAATTCCCGACCAGATATCCAGATTTAGGTCTTCCGCGATTTACCTTAATGACTTAAGACGAATGCGCAGATCGTTCCTTTGAAAGGGTACGACTTATTTTCTTTGCTAACATTCCGCAATCAGAGCTTGTGATCTGTGGTCCCCAATGACATTGTCATCGATGGAACGTTAAAACTTGAGGTTCCTTTTCCTTGGAAACATTATGATTAATAATTATTTTTAATGAGCCTAGTATTGTCAAAACATTAAACATCCGAAACATTTAATGCTAGATGTGGATGAAGAAGATATTGAGATTTTATGTTAGTTGCTGCTGTGCACATAGCCGTACTGATAAACTTATGTCTGTACTGTAAAGTTTCCCTGGCTGTAGATGCTAATTTCACGAACGAGATAAACATTTTTATTCTGTCAAGCGAGGAGTGGCTTGACGTTATTATATAAGTTTGTTGTATATACGTTGTCATAAAGAATATATCTGCTGAAGTAGGAAACTTGTTTCTCCAGAAACACAACCAGTCACACATTCAATAGCAACCACTAAAACGTTCTGCTGCAGTAAAACTTTCTGAACAAACGAAACTATTTATTTGTGTGTCATCACTGCATAAGCAAAGTATAAGGTTTCTGTTTAAGCGTATCTACACTGTCACCATATAGTTGAAATATTATAGAAAGAAAGTTACTGACACATGAAAAAAGATAAATGTGACCGATTGTATAAATTGTAATCTGCTAAGATTTTATTTCAAAGATGAAGGTCGCAGTGGTTTTCTAGAGATGGCCCTATTACATTGTGGGAGCACGCCCTTCTTTTTTTCCGACCTTTGAGACTCAGACAGTCAGTTCGAAGTGTTACTTGCTATGTTTCACACACACACACACACACACACACACACACACACACACACACACACACACACACACAAATCATAGCCAGGACGACAGAAGTAAGTGACAAACAAATATCCTAAGACTGACTGAGGATTTATCCGCAGGCCCATCGATTTGCAGTCTGCTACCCAGCAAGCCATTCTATCGTGGTTTTTGCCCACTAGCTCCTTTTCTAGTCCACCTTACTGTTGACAGAATGTATTCCGTCGTCTTCAGCGGATGGCTTAACTAAAACATTCTTGAAATCATAAACCTTTTTAAGAAGAAGTCCCCAAAACTAAAATTCTAGTAGCAAAATTAGATTCTTCTTGAAACATACAACCTATTTGGAGAAAAAAAATAATATTAGCAACCAGGACGTTAGTGGAAACCAAAAGTCTTCTTTTAAAATGAAAATAATTTTCTAATTGAAAATTTTCTCGTAGGTTAAAGTTAATTTACAGTCTAAAATCTTCCTGAAATATAAAATTAATCTTTTAAGGATAAATATCTGTCGTAAGTGAACTAAGTGACGTCATTTTTGTATGGGGAATAAACACCAGGTTTCGTTTACTAATTAAAATCTGTAGAGGAAAACCGATAAGAATCCCCAAATCTAGATTTAAATTTCTGATCTGTGATACAAGAGAAGGAGACAAGGAAAGGGAGCCCTTAAATTACACCGTGGGGTATTCCTTACTGAAGTAAAAACTACAATATCGTTACATTTTGATGACTCTTGTCAGTAAAATCCTAGGCTTCCGGGATAGCATTTGTGCCTTTCGGTGAATGCTTGCGCAGGACAGAAACCGTTTTACCTCTAACCCACCGCTATTACTCCATAGTTTATACTAGGAACAGACGATGACGTCAAATCGTAATTGATGAAATAAGGCTTTTCCTGTAAAACTGAACAAGTTTTGAATTTGACTACAGAAAATAGTTAGCCGTAGGACTTATAACTCGTAATTAACGTGGCATGTAACTGTTATACTACTGTTATTCTTATTATGAGCAAATCATCAGATGTGTAGGTATGTAAGTGTAGCACTTACATAGTAGTATCCGTATTTTTACATTGTCCTGTCCTTTCTCTCGAGCAGAGTTGCTATAAGGTACGGCTCCAGATTTTTGCTCACTGCTGGCCACGATATTAATGAGAGGTTTAAGTATGTTCTGAGGCACATGTGATATTAATGGGAGCTAGTTATAAGTACTTACAGTGGAGCTAAACTGTTCATCCAGAGGGAGCAAAGTGAGAGAGTTCTCCCTCAGGTCTGTTCAGACGGTCGCTTACCCGGCTGAGAGGACCTTCTGTATGTCGGCAGAGAAGGGGTCCCGGTCGGCGAACAGCTCTGGTAGGTGCCGGCGCACCGTGTAGTACATGTCGAGCTTCTCCTTGGTGCGCTCCAGCGAGAACTTGCAGCCGCGCAGGAACGTCAGCAGCCACTGGTCGTCTGCAAGGAGGAGGAGGAGATTAGTGTTTAACGTCCCGTCGACAACGAGGTCATTAGAGACGGAGCGCAAGCTCGGGTGAGGAAAGGATGGGGAAGGAAATCGGCCGTGCCCTTTCAAAGGAACCATCCCGGCATTTGCCTGAAGCGATTTAGGGAAATCACGGAAAACCTAAATCAGGATGGCCGGAGACGGGATTGAACCGTCGTCCTCCCGAATGCGAGCCCAGTGTGCTAACCACTGCGCCACCCCGCTCGGTCTTCGTCTGCAAGCAAAGTCTGCTGCTGTCATATGCCGAGAGATACATGTCCCATACCGCAGACCAGTTCCTTGCTAGTCTGCAGGTTTACAGATTTCGCTTGGGTGGAATACGTGAACGAATAGTCTAATAACGCAATGTTGACCCGGTGTATGAACAAGTGTTTGGACTGTTCCATTGGAATTACGTTACAATCGAATATTAAAGATGCAGGGAATGGTTTAGGAATGAACGCTCAGCTACGAAAGTAGTCGCCATTAAAGGTTGTATGCATCTGTGACAGATAATTAAACAAATAATAAATACTCTAGTCGTCTCAAAGGCATTTATCCTTGAACACACGGAGTGGCCGTGCGGTTCTAGGCGCTGCAGTCTGGAACCGCGAGACCGCTACGTTCGCAGGTTCGAATCCTGCCTCGGGCACGGATGTGTGTGATGTCCTTAGGTTAGTTAGGTTTAAGTAGTTCTAAGTTCTAGAAGACTGATGACCTCAGAAGTTGAGTCCCATAGTGCTCAGAGCCATTTGAACCATTTTAGCCTTGAACACAACAGGAAGATATTGAGCTATCATGTTCAGTAAAGTTAGATTGCACGGTGTAAGAACAATAAGGAGTTGTTTTGATCATCATTCTCCTGCTCTCCTATCTGTTGTCTGAAAATATTTGTTTAGGATTAACTGTGAAGATTGCAGAATGAAGTTAACGCTTAAATGTCGGTAGATGGTGGCTTCGGGTGTTTTGATTTGTGGATCCCACCTTATAGTGCTATTGCGATACGCTCGGAATCTAACGATGATGATAATTTACACAGCGCCTCAAACCCTAGAAGAACGTTTAAGTGTCAGTTGGGAAAGCAATTGGTGAATCCTACTACAAGGCCACGGAGGACAGAATCCCAGTTACTTAGGTGGAAAGGAGTGGCTCTAAAGGGACTTAGCAATTGTTCACTGCCCTATGACACATGACCATCTCCAGTATGGAGGATAAGCTGTGGTTTTTGCTTCTTGTGGTATATCAGTTACTGTGCACCACACCTTGACTGACTGTGTTTAGTACACAGAAAAGAATAGAAAATTGTTTTTCTAGTGACGTGTCATCAGTTTCAGGAAACAATGAGTTGAATGACGAAAAAGTTTTAAAGTTTTGCTTATGTAAAGCTACAACGTTTTAACACTTTTCAGAGAGGCTGGTTACTACAGACATAACCCTAGATGATAAACCTATCAAGTCTCTTAAAAATTTCTCTTAACTTTCAATTTTTTATGAGGCCTTTACAACTCGTTTAAACAAGGTACAGTCTCCAGAATGAAATTTTCACTCTGCAGCGGAGTGTGCGCTGATATGAAACCTCCTGGCAGATTAAAACTGTGTGCCCGACCGAGACTCGAACTCGGGACCTTTGCCTTTCGCGGGCAAGTGCTCTACCAACTGAGCTACCGAAGCACGACTCACGCTCGGTACTCACAGCTTTACTTCTGCCAGTATCTCGTCTCCTACCTTCCAAACTTTACAGAAGCTCTCCTGCGAAACTTGCAGAACTAGCACTCCTGAAAGAAAGGATCCTTATGTGTGAGCGAAAAAAAAGTAAAATAAAATAAAAAAATATAGAAAGAGGAAAAAAAAGAAAAAAATTATCATACATATTTTAAATCATTTAAAAGCAGAAAAATATATGACAACCAAAAAGCTATTGTTTTTAATGTTAATTTTTTATTATTGAAGGCGTAGCCGCATGGCTTGAACTTCTATTTTCAGACTGGGCAATCCTTGATGCCCCAATATATTCTGCAGCGTGCGAATGATTAGTGCGGCCTTCGTGCCTTTCCGACGTGCGTGCGGTAAATGGGGAAACGTGCGCTATGGCGACGTTATTACCAGATACGTCCAGAAAGGACCAACATGCTGTGATTGTTTCCATGGTTGTCAAGTACAAACACCTGTAGACATCCATCGAAAAATGAAGAATTTGTATGGGGCAGCATGTCTATCAAAGAGCACCGTCATGGAATCGGGCGCTGAGGAGTAGTTCTGCTTCATGATAGCGCACATCCCCATACAGCATGTACAGTAACTCAGAAGTTACGCCAACTCAAGCCCTGATCTCTCCCCATGTGGTTATCACACCTTCGTTCTCTTAAAAAAGGCCCTTCAGGGTACCTGTCGGACGAAGATGTGCAGCGGCCAGTTAAGGACTTCTTCACGCAGCAGGACACGGTGTTTTATCAAACGGATGTTTTTAACCTGGAGCGTCGGTAGGATGATTGCCTCAACCCCCACGGTGATTTTATCTGACTGCCATACAGATTTTGGACTGTACGTCCTCGAACGGGAACTTTTTGATCGCCCCTTACAATTACAATAAATAAATGGAAACGCGTGATGTGTATAAAGAAGCCAAGTTCTGCACGTTTTCTTTGGTAGCGGCAGTTCTTCAGAAACAGGTGGATGAAGCCTGTTAGAGTCTTCTACAGAAAAGAATCATGCATGTCAAATAACTGGAAAGTCCAAGTGATATCATTGATATCTTCTAATCAAAGTGATCAAACAGAAATGAGTGTAACGCATATAAGCACCTCTTCCTTCGGTCAAATGTGTAGAGGGTGTTTCAAAGTTTTTGCTTGAAACGTCTAGGGGTGACAGATCACGCTGTGGGCAGCAACGTTTTTTAGCACAAAATGTTCGCTGACGCTTCCCAGCGAAGCATTCATCGGCCCTAGACGACGAGGTTTCACCGAACTAGCAGGTGTTACCAGGTGTACTGCCTACTACTCTAGTAAACTCTTAGTGTGAGATTTAAGATGAAAACCTTAACAATGAATGTCTCAAAGCATAGAAAGATAAATTAGAAGCGAATGATGAACTGAATTTTGCTAGCCCACCCCCTTTTCATAAGGAGCAGACTGTGTTGTAAGCAACACCCAAGACACACACGCCAAAGAGTGCCTACTCCCTAGCGCCTCTCAGAGGCATAACCGGTACAAAAGGACGCCTGTCGTGGCCACGGAGTGTCAGAGAACATTTTGTGTCTAAAAACAGTTGTTCGCCATGACGTGATCTATCATATCTGTACCTTTGATGCAAACACTTCGATATACCCCCTATAACGTCCCAGCAATAGTGATTTTCTGTCCTAGTCCATTCGCGTATGGAGCGCGGAGAAGGTGACTGCCTACATGCCTCAGCGTGCAACCTAATCACTCATTTTCATCATACTCACCTAACGAAAGCAGTGGTGGTAGCAGAACTGTTGCGTACTCTTTCTGGAATACCGGTTCGCTAAATTTACTTTACAGTGTCTGGCGAGAACAACGTCGCATTGCTTCCAAATACTACTAATTTCACTTGAGTTTTCCATTCCATATCGCTAAATATTTAAATAATGAGACAGACTACAGAAGATGATGACTAATCTTGCAATCGGGTACTGTCGGTCTTAGTGTCTTTGTCGTAGGACTTATCTCGCCTTAACAATGTTTAGCGAGACCTGTCATTCATTAAACTAAATGGAACTTCAGTCCAAATATTTCTGCATTTTGTTATGATCATCCAAGGACGATAATTTCTTGTAAACAGTTTCGTCGGTGAACGGTCTGATACTGGTGCTCACCCTATGTCGTAATATTAGAGTTTAAAATATACGTTAGGATCTTGCAGTAGACGGATGTTAACGATATTAGTCAGTAATTCTGTGCATGCGTTCTTTTAGCATTTTTCAGAGAGAAATGTGCTTCGCTCTTTTTTTTTAGAGTCGATGGAATATTTGCTGTACTGTGAATTATCACGAATATGAGGCAGGAAAGGCGCTAATTCCTGAGTCTTCAGTGAAACATTAAGAGAAAATCTGAAGAAGTTTGGTGCCTTTCTCGCCCTGAGGAGGCTTCATACTGTTCAATACAGCGGGAAATTATCTCACTATCTCTCGTTTGTGTCTGTGTGTGAGGCTGCCTAACATTGGCCTGGTTGTATTCCCATACATGAATGCATTTTTAAAGCAGATTTAAGAATTTGGTCTTATGTCTGCTGTCTTCAGTTTCAACACCAGACTGATCCACCAAAGAATGAATGGGATATTAGGTTTCGCTCATTGACTTCGCATATGGATTGCTTTTTTCAGGATTCTGTCACAGATCTTTCGCCAGGATCAGAAAGGGAAATCGCTGAAAGCTCCATACGTCACCCTTTTGCAGATGCTCAAGTTGTAATTACATTTTGTATTGTCGTGTCAGTGCAGTTTCTTTTGTAGTGAGAGTGTGTTATTTTCGAAAAGTTCTCCGTTTATTATCCTTAAACCAAGGTGGGTCTTTGTAATTTTTTATTGCTTTACTTCGTCTGTATTCAGCTATATTTCCGTTTATGATGTCTTTGAACTTAAACCACATTCGTTCTACTTTTGTCGGATTTGAACTAGATATTATCTGTTCGTCTTTCAAGTAGGTCGTCAGGAATGGTTTATCAGTTCGACCAAACACACACACATACCCTTCTTGGTGACAGTTTTTGCCTTTGGTGATCATCGTCTATTACAATCATGATCGCTAACCTTTTACTAATAACACACTGTTTGAAGTCAGATTTTTTGCGTGTGGAGTCTCTCTAGCTGTCGAAGTAGACGGCTGGCACTGGGTTCTTTGCTTCCGATAACAAATGGTTATTCTTAAAATAAAATTATAGCCTGCATCTGGATGCGGCGTTATTAGAAAATGAAAGAGTCTCCTGGAGCCTCGATACAGCTACAGGGAATTCATGTAGGTAACCCCACTGTTTCGTCTATCGCTGTAGCTGATTTTACTCTCGTGATGTACTTAACTGGTCCATTGTGTCTCTGGTCGTCGCAGCAATATTGCTGCGAATTTCAAAGTTACTATCCAAATTAAACCCTACTTTTCGGCCTTGCATCTCCATCCACAGCTCTTGACAAAGAAGATTTCAATAACATGTCACAGCTGTTCGATATAGACAAGTTCCAATCTTATTTATTTTTACATAGATTTTTTGTTTGTTACCTTTTATCTAACACTCTACATGGGCAACTTATTGACGTAGCTGAGTTTTTACAGAGGAGATTTACGTCCATATTGACGCTGAAATATTCCGCGTAAATATGGTGGTCAACCAACTAATCAGCCTGAAGTACACTTCATCAGCCATAGATACTTCAGTTTCAACTCACCCATACGAGCCTTGATGTGCGGTTGTTTCTTCAGCCAGTCCTTGATGTGCTGGATGTCCTGGTCCCTTCTCTTCGGGTCTTCATTCAACTCCTTCTGGGCTCTTGCCAGCAACTCCGGACTTAGCTCTCGGTAACCCATCTGCAACAAGCATAGGAGCGTGTATGAAACAGCAAAGCGCAATTACAAGACGCAGTAGTATGAAAAGCGACCTTGCCATGCAATAAAGGATCTGGATGAATAACAATTTGTAAGCTGCCTACCTCCTGATGTATTCGGAGTACATGAGAATATATGTCCAGAAACATGCCCTTAATAAATACACTCTTTGACGTAAAGTTTAGTTCCTAAAAACGATTTGTAAGACTACCTGACTGTAATTTTTAAAAGGAAGTAACGTATAGAAGAGGAGGTACAGCTTACTTTGCGCAATGAAAGAATAAATGAACATTTGAATCAATTCTATGACCATACTCACTTGTAATAATAGGTAACCCACTTTATAGGCAAGTTATGTGCAGTGAGCAGGCATGGCTCATTCTGTTTAATCTCTTTTCAAGGAGAAATCTGATATGTAAAGTTACACCTGACACTGTACATTAAGTGAAATATAGGCAGCTCTCTATGAATTTCCTGACTCTGACTTACAGACTGCTCTGAAAAGTGTTCAATGAAACTACAAAGTTTGCTACTGATTGCAGTTTTGAGAATCGTGTACACTGATTATAATATGGGCGCACTACGACTGGTATTATACATCTACATCTACCTACATACTCCGCAATCCACCATACGGAGCGTGGCGGAGGGTACCTCGTACCACAACTAGCATCTTCTCTCCCTGTCCCACTCCCAAACAGAACGAGGGAAAAATGACTGTCTATATGCCTCTGTACGAGCCCTAATCTCTCTTATCTTATCTTTGTGGTCTTTCCGCGAAATGTAAGTTGGCGGCAGTAAAATTGTCCTCAAATGCTGGTTCTCTAAATTTCCTCAGTAGTAATGTTAAAAAATATATCGGCTCAACCACATGTTTATAGTGTAAAACACTAAGATTGACGCGTTTCGGAAGTCAAGCTTCCATCATCAGAATAATAAAAAGTAAAAGAACCTGTTAAAACTCATTAAAATGGAACATGCACCAGGCACAATAAAATTGATAAAATTAAAACATCGTGGCTACTTACCTTATTGCAGCCGTGTCTTCCAAGGTGCATCTCCACATAGTCGTTAAAATAAAAAAAACTCTCAAATGGTGTCGCCTATGGTGTTCAACATCTAACCACATGGCTCTCTATCGCCGTAAACGAGAGAGCCATGTGGTTAGATACAACACCTAGAAAGCTTTGACACAAAAGATAATGGTTGGAGTAGGCCAAAGTATGTTAGAAAAACGTGAACGAAGTTACTAACCCATGCTATATTGGCATGAACATCACCACAAGGAAATTATGAATAATGCCACGAACATCATACAAGAACTTAGCGCTTTCGTTGACATGAGTTGATGATAGTGCTAACTTTTCGAATATATTGACCAAGCTAAATAGTGAATATGGTGTGCCTACTAGCCACAGAAAATGTATGCCAGACTTGGGACTCGTATTCGAACCTCCTGCGTTCGCATCTAGTTAACGCCACGGACGCAAACAGCGTGCTCGTGTGACATATTAGAGGCACCTGTACTGTAGTGTGTAGTGCCTCTTGTAGCTCTGGTAACGACGGCGACTTGTCATGACACAGGTGTGACGAAAATCGTTTCATCCATGACCTTTCAACCGTCGCACTCATTGGTCACTTATATTACTTACGTACGGAATTAAAATGGGACAAAATAACCGTGTAAACAACGTAGAAATTCCATAGAGCGCGACAGTACAATACCTCGTTATAACACTTAACAAATATCTCTTTTTAGAATTTTTATTATTATGACTATCGTATGCATCAGTTATAACATCAAAATTGTATTACGACAAAAAGTACATCGTATGTGCAACTATGCAGATTAAATAAACGTTCAACGCGCCAAGGCTATACTCGGATGTTGAAAGACTGGATCCAGTTGAGCACCTCGTCGGATGCTTCATGCAGATTATTGATCCACCAGGGAAACATCTGCTACCCACTTGTGCAAATTGTATTTGACGTACCTTCCCCAGCTCGGAATCTATTGAGCTGTGCACCCCAGTTGAATTCAGTGGAGAGATTTTGGACTTCTTCTTCATATGCTGCTGTTCTGCATTTGAGGCCTTTCCTAGATGCCAAGAGTAAATTTTCGTAAGGAGAGGTCGACTGACTTTTAGAAATTTGCTTACCAAGGTTATAGAAAACAGCCTTTCGACGTAGGTGAGACGGACAGATGGTCGGTTGTATTGGAAGTCAGTATATAGGTTTAGATCTGATTGTGCCAGTAGTGGTCCTCAGAGATACATTTAAATATGTCACCTTTCTTCAAATGGGCTTTGCTGAGCCAAACTGGTGCGCAATAGTTTGCTCCAGGGTGTACAACTGGTGTACTATCTGCCAGGTTCACCAGTGTTTGTGCCTTCTTAGCTGTGCTGGAAAGGTGTTTATGAGAAGTCAGCGTTCTGCCTAACGTGACACAAAGGTATTTTGCCTTCTCGTTGTGTTTGACTATGTCGACCTGTCGGCTGATCACTGCTGATGCCAGGCAATTAGGGAGGTGAGAAAGACATTTTTAAAAATACATATTACCGGGAAACGTCAAAAGCGTCTCCAAACGGATATGGCCCTAGTGCCCTATTTTATATGTACTGACCTAAAGCTGCTACTCTTACGTTACCCTCTTGCCTTCTCTATCTGAGCTTCATTTTTACGGTCACTTTTATTATTTTCTTCTGGTTATTATAAAATCGAAAGTATCTTCTTTTACGTCAAAGCCCACATTCTTCAATAGACTAGTCGTAAATTATCGGTTAACAGAGCCGAAAGCCTTTTGTAAACCAGTTAGTGTGAAACAGAATTTCTAATTATTTCTAGAGTTAGTTATACACCATGGGCAGAACGGTGGCTCTGGTGGTCTAGCAGGCTGAGCACTCGACTCTGGCTACGGAGGTTCCTAACTCGATCTTGGATAGAGGAAGGGATTTTTCCTCGTTCCAGTCCCACCAGAACAGCTCCAGATCTGCTCGTCCTTTTATCAAATGTGCACCGAGCTTCTTTACGGTGGTAAAAGGGGTCAGGACAGTAGGCTTGTTACCTGGCCCTCCTACTGCCGTGGCGCAGAATTGCTGTTCCCCACCTACAGTGAAGCCAACAGCTCGACCACGATCTTGCGCCACATACATTACGTTACCTTATCGTTGGCAGACTAGAACTATCCTCTCGTTCAAAATATTTTCTGTAAACAACGCTGCACAGCTTCAATGAAATTGAAGAATAATATAACCAACCACCAAAAGCTGATGCAGTTGGTATTTATTCATCGAGTACCGGCTTTGGTCAAGCGATCATCTTGAGGTGATGTGAAAGCGACTTGCACATATACAGATGGTGATGCTATCGTGTACACAAAGTATAAAAGGACAGTGTGTTGGAGCTGTAATTTTTACCCACGTAACTATGGCCGCATGACGGGAATTAACAGACTCTGAACGCGTAATGGTAATTGGAGTTAAACGTATGGGATATTCCGTTTCGGAAATCGTTAGAGAATTCGATATTCCAAGATCCACATTGTCAAGAGTGTGCTGGGAAAACCAGTTCCGGGCATCACTTCTGACCACGGACAACGCAGTGGCCGATGGCCTTCACTTAACTAACTAGAACAGCGGCGTTTGCGTAGAACTGTCAGTGCTAACAGACAAGCAACACTGCGTGAAATAACCGCAGAAATAGGTATGAGATGTGCGACGGATGTATGTGCTAGGACAGTGCGGCGAAATGCGGCGTTAATTGGCTGTAGCAGCAGAGGAGTGGCCCGAGTGCCTTTGGTAACAGCAGGGCATCGCCTGCAGCGCCTCTCCTGGGTCCGTGCCCATAGCAGTTGAATCCTAGATGACTGGAAAACCGTGGCCTGATCAAATGAGTCCCGGATTCAGTTGGTAAGAGGTGATAACAGGGTTCGAGTGTGGCGGAGCCCCCACGAAGCCAAGAACCCAAGTTGTCAACATGGAACTGTGGAAGCACATGGTGGCTCCATAATGGTTTTGGCCGTGTTTACACGGAATGGCCGGCTCCTCTGGTCCAACGGAACCGATTATTGACTGGAAATGGTTATGTTCGGCTACTTGTAGCCCGTTTGTAGCCATTGATGGACTTCATGTTTCCAAACAACGATGGGATTTTTGTGGATGACAGTGCTTCATGTCACCGGGCCACAAGCTCGCGATTAGTTTGAGGAAAGTTCTGGGCGATTCGAGCAAGTGATTTAACCACACAGATCACCAGATGTGAATCCGATCGAACAGATATGGGACATAATCGAGAGGTCAGTTCGTGTCAGTTTCGCGGTTATGGACGGCTATATAGGCAGCATAGCTCAACATTCCTTAAGGGAACTTATAGAGACTTGTTGAGTCCATGTCACGTCGAGTTGCTGCACTACGCCGAGTGAAAGGAGGTCCGACACGAGGTTAGGAGGTACCCCATGACTTCTGTCACCTCAGTGTTCGTGTATTATTTCGTGGGAACCTCGTTGCGCTAGCGCTGACGTCTGGTGGTGATTTCGAGGACTTTTCAAACTACTCTCGCAAAAACCAAATTGCCTTGAAGATACTGATTTGACCGAAATAGATTGTCGATACAAAACAATTACGCATTACAGAAGCGTCTGGTGGTTCATGGTGCTGTTGTTTGGGTATTATTTTCTTCTTCACTTTCTGTAAGCGAATTAAACCTCTCCTATAACTTCTTCTATCTCTGTAATTCAAATGTCACTGATCTGGAGGAAGATTTCAAAGTATTCTACGAAATAACCAATTTCATGATACTTGACGCAAATTACCTACCGGTATCGAGCACTTTCACAACTTTTCGTGTCGCTTTTATGGAGACGTGTACCGAGAGAGGTGGCGCATTGGTAAAACGCTCAACTCACATCCAGGAGAGGGACAGTTGAAATCCCGATCCAGCCATTCACGTTTATGGTATCCGTCTTATCCTTAAGGCAGTGAAATTGAATGCCTGGATGGTCCCTTTGAAAAGGATACACACACTTTCCTTTCTCATTTTTCCCCAACGCGAGTTTGTGGTCCATCTCTTACAACTCCTCATCAACGAGACAGAGGCCATCACACGCTCAATATTTATTATACTGTATTCTGCATGCTGAATGCAATATTCAGTATTGCACAATACTATCTTAGAACTGTATAGACGATTTGCGTAATATATTGAAGAAGACTACAGAACTTTAAAGATTTTGAGGTTCGTTCAGTATATTGTGCAGTGTAATTACCGTGTGATACACGTCAGTTCCTGCCGAGACTGAGAGAAATTCAATTTGCTCCGAATAGTTTCCGAAAAGAACTGAAAAAAGTAAATGACAAACGATTAGGAAGTAGGCTGGAAAATATATTCTATATGCTGGCAACATGAGTTTGTTTGAAGAAATGAAGTTGCTGACTGGTCAGGAAATGCCTGATACTTTGTTATCCATAATAGCAGAGTAAACTGAAAAACCTTGGTGTCGTGCCAGTAACCTGAAATGTGAATTTTACTTGTAACAGTTGTCAGAACTAGGAAAGAAGATTAGGTCGGCTGACAAGTGAGCATATAAGTTTATTTCCCTTGCAACAGTTGCCTCAGACACGAGATCATTAAGCTTTTGTTCTGCATATTGTTTTATTTCGTTTGCAACAGCAGTTACAGTGCAGAAGTACGCAGGAAACAACACATGTATACGATAAATTACAAAGTTCACTTGAGATCGTAATTTTTTAGGGGAGATTTTCGCATAAATTCTTCAAAGTTCTTGCCGCGTTAGATATGTCGACCTCGAGCTTCCGACTTCTTTTGCCAACATCGTCAGGAGATTAGATTTGAATAGGCCTTTAGGCTTTAGTTATCGTAATTAAATCATGGAGATTAATTTCCACGGGATTTCACCTTGTGGAGGACAAGTCTAGTCTCTAGTTGTATGTCGTCATCTGTTTGATTTATTCAATCATTAGACCATCTCCCCTTCTGATCTTCACATTTGCCTCCCATTTAACGTTATTTCGCTGAAACTAGTTCATATTTTTTCTACGTTTCTACGTGGCTAAGAGGAGTATCTTACTTTCCCACTAACTTTCAAATATGAGACACCAGTTAATTTCAGGAGGTAACCAACGGACTACGATTTTCTTTATCGCACAATACGTGCTATTCATTACGAATATATAAAAATCGTTATTGTAGTTTAATTTAGCACTTTTAGTACTGATAGGCACTTTCTTTCAGGTATAGAACATCTTCCGGCTATGCAGCTCCGATTTAGCCCCATCCTATATTAATTTGTTTCCAGAACTTAAAGAACACCTTCGAGGACTACGCAGTGATAGGCAGGAAGTGCTGCAAGCAGAGGTGAGGTAGTTTATCTGTGAACAAAGTCTACAGGTACATCACACTCCGGAAGCCACGAAACGGTGTATGGCGGAGGGTACTTCTGGCAACACTAACTGATTCCCTCTTCTCTGTTCCACTCACGAATGGCACTTGGGAAGAATGACTGTTGATAAGCCTCTGTATTGCTCTAAGTTCCCTAATCTTCACGTCGTAGTCATTTCGTGATACGTCTGTGGGAGGAAGTAATATGTTGCTGGATCCTTCCCGGAAAGCGCTCTCCCGGAATTTCAACAGTGAACCTCTCCGTGACGCACAACTCCTCTCTTGTAACTCCTACCGCTGCAGGTTGTTGAGCACGTCCGTAACGCTCTCGCGCCGACTAAACAATCCTGTGACGAAACTTGCCGTTCTTCGTTGCATCTTCTGTTTCTCTTTTATTAGTTCTACCTGGTAAGCGTCCCAGAGGGATGAACAAAACTCTATAATCGGTCTAACAAGAGCCTCGCAAGCTACTCCCTTCGTGGATCAGTTCAAATGGTTCAGATGGCACTGAGCACTATGGGACTTAACATCTGAGGTCATCAGTCCCCTAGAACTTAGAACTACTTAAACCTAACTAACCTAAGGATATCACACACATCCACGCCCGAGGAAGGAATCGAACCTACGACCGTAGCGGTCGCGAGGTTCTAGACTGAAGCGCCTAGAACCGCTCGGCTACACGGGCCACCATGTATCGGTTACATACATTAAGATTATTCCTATGAGCCTCACTGTAGTTTCTGCGTTTCTCGCGAGTTCTCTTATGTCGTCGTTCCACTCAAGATCGCTTTGGATAGTTACTCCTGGATATTTTACGGTTGTTACTGTCATCAGCAATGTAGTTGTACAGTAGCAGATTTCTGTTCCTATGTATGCGAAATATATTACATTTATTTGCGATCAGGGTCAACTGCTAGAGCATGCACTATTCATCAATCCACTGCAGGTCATTCTGGAAATCGATACTGTCTTCTTGCGTTGATACTTTCCTTATAGACAACCGCATCATCTGCGAACAGTCTTAAAGATCTTCCGACGCTTTCCACTAGGTCATTTACATACATTGTAAACACTAACGCCGGCCGCGGTGGCCTAGCGGTTCTAGGCGCGCAGTCCGGAACCGCGCGACTGCTACGGTCGCAGGTTCGAATCTTGCCTCGGGCATGGATGTATGTGATGACCTTAGGTTAGTTAGGTTTAAGTAGTTCTAAGTTCTAGGGGACTGATGACCACAGATGTTAAGTCCCATAGTGCTCAGAGCCATTTGAACCATTTTAAACACTAACGGTCCTGTCACATTCTTTGGGGGAACTCCGAAAATTAGCTTTACATCTGTCGATATTCAGTTAAGTGCGCCGTGTTGAGTTCTGTCTGCAAGGAAGTCGTGAAACCAGTCTCAGATCTCGTCCGATACTCGTAAGCTCGTATTTTTTTCACTACACGGCAACGCAGGACGGCGTCAAATGCCTCCCTGAAGTTAAGGAACAGGGCATCTGCTGAAACGGTATCAACAAACTGGTCTCTCGTTGGGAGAAAAGTGTTCCTCGCCAGGGTGACTATTTAGAGGAATAAAGATGTTTATATGCAGAACAAATATGTAGACCGTTAATAACGTTTGTTTTATTTAAAAATGTTTAAGAGGTAGCACACAAAATGTCGGAGACATTACTTTTCAGCATGTCCTTGTAAAACAGCATCTAAAATTATCTAGTTAATCTGCAACTACTATAAACCAAATATGTTACGTAATCGAGAGAAAACTACTTACCGAGTGGGGCAATGGGATGGTTTGCACAGTAGAATCGCATTCAGGAGGACGACGGTTCAAACTCGCGTCCTGCCATCCTGATTTAGATTGTCCGAGATTTCCCTAAATCGCTTAAGGCAGATCGCAAGATGGTTCCTTCGAAAGGGCATGGCCGCTAGCCTTCCCTAATCCGAGCTTGCCGCGCGGGGTAGCCGCGCGGTCACCGGCGTTCTGTCACGGTCCGCGCTGCTCCTCCCGTCGAAGGTTCGAGTCCTCCCTCGGGCATGGGTGTGAGTGTTGTCCTTAGCGTAAGTTAGTTGAAGTTAGCTTAAGTAGTGCGTTAGCTTAGGGACCGATGACCTCAGCAGTTTGGTCCCATAAGACGTTATCACAAATTTCCAAAATCCGAGCTTGTGCTCCGTCTCTCATAACCTCGTTGTCGGCGGGGCGTTTAACACTAATCTACTCCTCCAGAAACCTCCTCGCCCTTTCCTAGCGTTGGTCCTGTCGCACGGGGTCCACTGTTTTTTACGATTTTTGCAAATTTACTTTTATTTAAGTTTGTGGCCGGATGCTCTCACTGCCGCCACAATCGTCGGTCAACCTAAAGGACGGAAGTGGTGCTCGCCATCTATCTGTCAGTCCTGTAAACTATGTTGAGTACGTTACCATCTCTTAACTGTTTGTGTACCCGCGCGACTGCTACGGTCGCAGGTTCGAATCCTGCCTCGGGTATGGATGTGTGTGATGTCCTTAGGTTAGTTAGGTTTAAGTAGTTCTAAGTTCTAGGGGACTGATGACCACAGATGTCCCATAGTGCTCAGAGCCATTTGAACCATTTTTTTTGTTTGTGTATCGCATTTTCTCAGGCGGAGACTGAGGACCATCCATCATTTACCTAAACGAACGCGCAAAAGCTCCTAGACTCAGGTTGGCCGTCGTACCTGAACAACTGTTATTAATGCTTTGCTTTGCTGTACGAGAGAACCTTCTTTTCTTAGGTCGTCGACCTAGCCTACGAACAGAGTGACAGCGGAACAATAACGTGTGCCGGTAGCTTCTGACTTCTAGGAGACAGCCACAGAACTCGTTGATGAATACCATACATTTCCCGCGTTCCCTGGCTTTAACGCTGCAGCTCGTACTTCTTCTAGGCTTCGATGTCTGTAGTATTTACTACTTTGTGATGAAAAGTGATATAAACACAGTGAGGGGCACAGAGCTTCAGTGTTTAAAATTTGTAGAATATAAAATATTCTTGGATCCATTTGCTTACTGTTAGTTTATAACTGTTTCAGTCACCACGGTCCAGTCACATTACTGTGTCCGACGCCAACATGCTGTAACCACTTACGGACGGTTGGCGCAGCGGAAAGAGTATTTCGCAGGTCGTAGGGTGGAGTGTCTATAGAAATACTTTTTTTATTTTCAGATTTTACGTTATTTATAGCGCAAATAAACCGAAATGCACTGTATCTCTTAATACTTTCCTAAATTGAATGAAAACGAAAGGCAAAGGGAAGTTAGGGATTGCAAATAAATTTACAGGAAGGGACTGTAACTCATCGGTGAGAACATTGTATATAAAATTAGATACTTTTATTATTCTGCAGTTTATGATTTACACGTTCTGGGATGATATTAATTGTAAAAACAGGAGAACCAGTAATTTTTCGGCATTTTGCAATGTTTTAAAGAGCGCATTTTCAGAGTTACAGTGTTGTTTTAAACTTCCTATTGGAAAGCTAACGTGGTTAACATTTATACAAGGTTCTCTCTCGTCGAACAGTTTGACAGCAAACCATTATCAACAAAGCCCTGTGTGCTCGAATTATACTCCTTACTTGGAAAGTTATTTCCCGTGTGCTGTAAGTACAATTCTTTCCTGGATACTGATTTGCAATTGCCAATTTTCCTTCGCCTTTCCTTTTCATGCATTTTTTGAAAATATAAATAAATAGAATACACTGAGCATTATGGTTCGTATGCAGCATATGTAACGTAAGAACTGGAAATTTAAAAATATATATATATTTTATTGTTCTGGACTCTTTTCGCTGCGCCAACCGCTTTCTGGAACCATTACCAAAATAAATGACATGACCTGCGGCGAAAATTTTATTTAGAAAAAGCTATTGGTCATCAGGCGCTCCCACTTCCGCCACTTCCATTTCCGGTCAAGCCCTGCATTTATCATAAATTTGTACGAAATCTTTGATGAGAAATAGAAGCGGTCCCCAGGAAGGCCAAGGAAGACTTCACGAGGCATTCAACCAAAGTCATCACGATGCCATCCAGGCTAGACAACGTACTCTGCAGATCGAAAGAAGATAAATGAGATCGGCGACCACCGAGTGAAATACTGTCCCGAGAATCTAAATTGCGCTGTCGCAAGTGATAATGGAAGTGTAGACTTTAAGAAGTAACAGTGATGGGTGGAATTACTTGCTTTAGCGGAAACGCTGCTGACGTACTGCCCGACGCTAAAGGAATCCCGCAGACTGTTGACCGGAATACAATGAGGGAGGTTACAGTAGCGGAGACAACCGTCTACAAGTTAAACGCACAAAAATAAAAGAACAAACGGAGAACAAATTCTGTAGTGTCTGTAGTAGATCAGTAGCTGGCTAACTGCGTAAATATTTATGGTTCAAATGGCTCTAAGCACTATGGGACTTAACATCTGAGGTCATCAGTACCCTAGACTTAGAACTACTTAAACGTAACTAACCTAAGGACATCACACACGTCCATACCCGAGGCAGGATTCGAACCTGCGACCGCAGCAGCAGCGCGGTTCAGGACTGAAGTGCCTAGAACCGCTCGACCACAGCGGCCGGCCATGACCATTGGCTTACGGGTCAAGGGTTGAAGCAATTCGAAACAGCTAAGATTCTAAACTGTTCGCGAGTCACTGTGGTTACGTAGACAGTGCATGGAAAAATGGTGTCGAGGCAACTGTGATGCAGTACGGGCCACAGATGACCAGGGGAAACGACGACTGCGGAGCTGTGTATGGACGAATAAATGTGTTGCTGGTGAGCAACTGACCACCCAGATAAACCTAGGGGCTACAAGCAGCGACTCCTGAACGACCATTCAGTGAAAGTTTCAGAGCATAAACCTCCACAGTAGACGCGCGGTTAACGTACCTTTGCTGACTTCTGTTCATCAGCTTCGAAGGCTTGAATTTACACGCCAGTATTGCAAATTGACGTCCACTGATTGGCAACAGCTGGCCTTTTCAGATGAATAAGATTTTATGCTCCACGGGACAGACAGCAGTTGACGTGTACGTCTTGAAATGTCTGAAAGCAAACATCCTGCAATAGTTTTCCGTGGCATTACCTGGTGATCTCGTCATTCCGGAGGTACAGTGGATAAGCAGACCATGTCTATCCCTATGTGAAGTTTACTTTGCTCGACACCATGACATCTACAAGAAGGACAATGAAACATGTCACACAGTTCGTAGTGTACGTGCATGGTTCGAAAAGCACCAGAATGAGTTCACTGTACTCCCCTGACCAGCAAACTCCCAGGAGAATCTGTGGGACCACCTCAGGCGAGCTGTTCACGCCATGAATCCTCTACGGAGACACCTTGCGCAGCTGGCCAAGGCATTGGAGTCGGCATGGCTCCACATCTCGGTCGTACCTTCCAGAACCTCACTGGCTCTCTAACCTGCACGTCTCGCACCGGTTCGGGCTGCAAAAGGTGGTTCTTCAGACATCTGACAGGTGATCTAATTGATGTGTCTGGACAGTGTATATGATATCTTCACATGTGTCTATATTACTGAGGCAATGTTAACTACGTGATCAAAAGTATCCGGACACCCCCAAAAACATACATTTTTCGTATTAGGTACAGTCGAGGACAAAACGAGTGAGACCCCTCGCCTTTTCGTTATGCTGATCCGCACAGCTTTAAAGTCTGTTACACAGCATAACAGGCAAGGCGACGAAGTGCTACCAACATACTATGCACAGGCGTGAAATTGAGAAACTATCCGAAATTTGTCAGACTGTTTTCAATCATGTGTAAAATGGTTCAAATGGCTCTGAGCACTATGGGACTTAACATCTATGGTCATCAGTCCCCTAGAACTTAGAACTACTTAAACCTAACTAACCTAAGGACATCACACAACACCCAGCAACCGTGTGTAAGACTATATCAATGCTGATTAGTGTCTTAACCACAACACCTAACTATAAAATATAAATGAAAGAAGAAACGCTAATTAGTATGAACTGTACCAATAAAAATGAATTGCAGCTTATCGAGATAACATAACTGTTTTAGTAAGACATAGTATCCCAGATCGTTACGAATTAGCAAAATATTATGCGCATTCGGCCGCGAAATGGTCTGTGTCAACGTAGACCAGTCGTACTGGATTACCGTTGTCGACCTACCATGAAAGTGTGCCAATTTAGCAATGAGTGAAGATTCATAACGAAATTCAGTTAAAAATCATTCAGTGCCACACTTAAGTCAATTCAATTGTTGACAGAAGCGGAAAAAGTAGGCAGTAACAAGTATGAATTTCTTCAAGAGTTTCACATTGACATACTAGGGCGCCGGAACAGAATAAAGGTAGAAAAACAACGTATTGGGGGCGCGAGAAATTCGTAAAATTGCTTTACTGATAGTCTAGCTGCCTCCATCGAGATTAGAACCGAAAACAAACCAGACCTTCCATGCAGTAGCAAACACCTTTCACTACGCTAGCAGACAGCCCAGGCAAACAGCCCTCAATTATTAGCCTACCCCAGACATGAATAAACCGGCAATTCCGCAATGAAAATGGCAAAATGATCTGCAGTTTCTGTTGCACAGAGCTTTCTGGACTCAAAAACATGAATTGTGTACCTTTTTGTCACCGCTTATGTACAATCATTCGGGATGTTTATCGAAATAACAAAAACTGTTGGTTCAAATGGCTCTGAGCACTATGGGACTTAACAGCTGTGGTCATCAGTCTCCTAGAACTTAGAACTACTTAAACCTAACTAACCTAAGGACATCACACACATCCATGCCTGAGGCAGGATTCGAACCTGCGACCGTAGCAGTCGCGCGGTTCCGGACTGCGCGCCTAGAACCGCGAGACCACCACGGCCGGCACGAAAACTGTTATTAGCGAGTAAATTTAGTAGGATAATTCTGCACCACCCCAAGAAATAAACGGCGACATAGCTGCCAAACGTATTCTACAATGTTTCGAATTCACCATTAGACGTGCCACAGCCAGAAAACGTTCATTAGCCGAAGTGTTCCTTAAGGAAGCTAGTAATGGGAATGCTCCCACATCTACAACGCGGTGACAATAATAGTGGGATCTGAATTACCATGTGTATAGGCAAATGGATTTTATTTGCATTCCTGTAAACGTGATTTGGATCGAAAGCGTAGCTACGATTAATATGCTCATGTATCGACTGCAACTGGAACATTTCGAATAAAGAGTGGGGGATATTATTATGCGGCCGTCATCTTCAGTAACTGTGGTAGCTATTTTCGTTGTTAGGATTGCGTCACGTAAATCGGTAAAAATGGAACCCTACTAGTCTCGCTTTCTTGATCGTCTATCTGTCTACCCAACCCTTAAAACCCGATTACCTCGAGTACGGGTGGACATAGTAAGCGGAAATGTATCGCACTTCCTGCAGTATACAGTCCCTTGGTGGTGTAAAAATGTGAGCTATGTCAGCGCAATCTAAAGATACGGCCGTTTATGTAAAGCAAATTTACGCGAAAGGTCAAAAAATTACTCTAAGAACTATGCCACCAAACTGGCTAGGTCACCAGTCCCCGAGATCTAGAACTACTTCAACCTACCAAACCTAACACACATCCTTGCCCGGGGAAGGATTCAACTGATGGCGCAAGGAGGCGCGCGGTCCGCGCTATGACGCACGGCTAACCCGCGCCGGCAAGCTGGTGCTACTAAAAAGTTATTCACTTCTGGTGCATGATTTTCTGCGAATTTCATTTAAGAAAGAATAACTAAAATATATTTGATGTTACGGAAGAGGAAGGACGCCTAATTCATTTCCCCTTGTCTTTATTCATGATGTTAGATTCGCAATCTGAGTATACATACTATCCATAACCACACTTTAGATCCAAGTCATAGTCACATATATGCTAATACAACACATTGGCTTATACTTGAGGTATTTCGTTTTTCACGAAGTGGTGGCAGACGATGTTGTGGCGTCTTCGAAGCGCGAGTTTCTCCAGTGCTAGCTATCTCAGCACCTCATCTGAGCGAACTTGCATAGTATGTTGGTAGCACTTCGTCGCCTTGCCTGTTATGCTGTGTAGCAGACTTTAAAGCTGTGCGGATCAGCATAACGAAAAGGCTAGAGGTCTCGCTCGTTTTGTCCACGACTGTACACTGTGCAGCCACCTACTGCCAGGTACTCCATATCAGCGACCTCAGTAGTCATTAGACATCGTGAGACAGAAGAATGGGGCGCTCTGTGGAACTCACGGACTTCGAACGTGGTCAGGTGATTGGGTGTCACTTGTGTCATACGCCTGTACGCGAGATTTCCGCACTCCTAAACATCCCTAGGTCCACTGTTCCCGATGTGATAGTGAGGTGGAAACGTGAAGGGACACGTACAGCACAAAAGCGTACAGGCTGACCTCGTCTGTTGACTGACAGAGACCGCCGACAGTTGAAGAGGGTCTTAATGTTTAATAGGCAGACCATCACACAGGAATTCCCAACTGCATCGGGATCCACTGCAAGTACTGTGACAGTTAGGTAGGAGGTTAGAAAACTTGGATTTCATGGTAGAGCGGCTGCTCATAAGCCACACATCACGCCTCGCTTGGTGTAAGAAGCGTAAACATTAGACAATTGAACATTGGAAAAACGTTGCGTGGAGTGACGAATCACATTACACAATGTGGCGATCCGATGGCAGGGCGTGGATATTGCGAATGCCCGGTGAACATCATCTGCTAGCGTGTGTAGTGCCAACAGTAAAATTCGGAGGCGGTGGTGTTGTGGTGTGGTCGTGTTTTTCATTGAGGGGGCTTGTACCCCTTGTTGTTTTTCACTATCACAGCACAGGCCTACATTGATGTTTTAAGCACCTTCTTGCTTCCCACTGTTGAAGAGTAATTCGGAGATGGCGATTGCATCTTTCAACACTATCGAGCACCTGTCATAGTGCACTGCCTGTGCCGGAGTGGTTACACGACAATAACATCCCTGTAATGGACTGGCCTGCACAAAGTCCTAACCTGAATCCTATAGAACACTTCTAAGGTGTTTTGGAACACCAACTTGGTGCCAGACATCACCGACCGACATCGATACCTCTCCTCCGTGCAGCACTCCGTGAAGAAAGGGCTACCAATCCCCAAGAAACCTTCTAACACCTGATTGAACGTATGCCTGCGGGAGTGGAAATTGTCATCAAGGCTAAGGGTGGGCTAACACCATATTGAATTCCAGCATTACTGATGGAGGGCCCCACGAACGTATAAGTCATTTTCGGCCAGGTATCCGGATACTTTTGATTAGATAGTGTTCATAAACTTGTAGGCAGTATAGGATAGAAAATGACAGTAGAATTTTTGCTGTCAAGGAGTTTAAATTTTACTACTTTGTGACTGTTGACGAAAAACTGAATATTCGTCTTTAAAATTAACTTTTACACGCTGCTCGTCATTGCTACGATTCAACTTTCGATCTGAACAAGATAATCATGCATGGTTTCATTCTGTTATCACAGACTCGTAAGAGTCGTGTCTCTCCCTCTTTTCGGCAATGAAATCGTGGAATCTGCGAGCTGATGATCTCATTACATTGGCGACTGGATGAATCGTCAAGTGATCAGAAGTCCACAGCGACAAGGAAAGCGATGTGGTTGCACCACACACTGCGACGTTAATAATTTTCAGCGAAATTAATGCAGTAGATAGAATGAGTTGAAATCGTTTGAAGTTGCTGTCACTGAATAGCTTATCAGGGTATCGATGTGTTCGCTAGAATAAATAAAGCACTACACATAAGTTGTTATAGATCGCACGTTCCATGAGCTAAAAGTGAAAATGAAGCAGCACATTCGCCTGCATGGAAACATGCGTTGTTTAGCACAGTTGAATACTCCAATAGTACCAACTGGATGTGCTGTACATGTGGAGTTGGACACTGGGTGAGTAATAATAAGAACTGTTTGGCAGAGTACAATAGGAAAGTTAACACTCCGTGCTTTGCCAGCAGTTTCGCTGCGAAACCACATTCAGCAGGAGTTCTGGTCACACATTCTTTTCTGAAAATACCTCTAACTATGTTAATTTGACAGGTGTTTGGTTGCACATATCGTAACAAAATAATAATGATAATAAATATTTTATTTGTGGTACGCCTGCATAACTGCTGCTCGTATTCGATCCGGTTGTAGCTCACTTCTGTGTCTTCCGCTATATCTCTCCAACTGCACACTCCCCACACCATTAAAGAGTCTCCACCAGCTTTAACAGTCCCCTGATGACCTGCAGGATCCATGGATTCATGAGGTTGTCTCCATACCCGTACACGTCCATCTGCTCGATACAACTTGAAACGAGACTAGTCCGACGAGGTAATGTGTTTCCATTCATCAAAAGTACAATGTCGGTGTTGACGGGTCCAGGCGAGGCATAAAGCTTTGTGTCGTGCAGTCATCAAGGGTACACAGCCTTCGGCTCCGAAAGCCCATGTCGATGATGTTTCATTGAATGGTTCGCACAATGACACTTGCTGATGGCCCAACATTGAAATCTGCAGCAATAGCCCCCAGGTATGCATTTTAGAGCCCATGTTTACTGAACATTTTTTTCTTGTTTTGATACATACTAGCACCTCTGAAAGTTGAATATCTGACACTCCTAGCAACAACAGTTCCTGTTCATGTATTCCACAGTCAGAGGTATCAGAACGATTTTCGCTTATAATTTTCGACTCTTTCGTTTCTGGTCCAGGGACCCTTATCTCAAATTGATACAGTTATCCATCATCCTAGAAAGTCTGTGACATCATGACAGAATCACACTGTATATAGATACGTTTACATGCGCCGGTGCCTACAACTTTGACGCTCTGTAGCGTCATTGAACGACGTTTCCGGACATGGATTCTTATTCAAAATATTATGTACTCACTCCCTTCTACAAGTACTAGATGACTGTAACGGCAATTTCCGAACACCATGTATTTTAGAAAGCAGATACATTACTCTATTAGAAACAATTAGGAGAGGGGGCGAGAGAAACCAAGCAGAAACAAAGAGAACGGAATTATAAGGAGTTATTCACGTGATCAGTAGTTGGCCAATGTTGATTCAGGAAGGTCAGAACCATCGAGATAATACTGACAAGCGAACAGAAATGTAATGTAAGTAAGATATTCGACAGTCTTCAGAGAAATAGCTTTCAATATGACTTTTCATCACAGGCAATGCATAGCTGCCTGTTACTCTGGTTGCTCAAGAAACACTTCAGCGCGCCAAACGAGAAATTTAGGATCCCACTTTTCTGCGTAGGACATCATACATTGCTCTCTCGATGTCACGGGGTGTCGATGCCGTAGAGATTGTGTATTGCGTATCTTGAAACCATAGTGTTGTGTTCAACGACAGTGCTTATGAGAGAGAGTGCATGCAGTTCAACGACATTTCGTATCCTGAACAGACGGCCGTGATAGGAGTTCGTTACTGACCGTTTTTATATTATAGGCCATTTCATACAAATGTTACACGGAAGGAACACCTTTGATGGCTTCAAAAAAATTAAATTTTACATACTTTCGTATGTGGGTTACTAGTATCCCCTACGGAGAAGCAAGTAGCAGTCACTCAGGTGTCAGCCTTGCACTACGTCGGCCAGGAGTACTCAGTTGTTTGCTGAGTCAGGCTCTTAATGATTTTCCCCGCCGGTCGATAAGAAGAAGTTATATAACAATAACAGCGGAGGACGTAGCACGAAGGGCGAGGCGACGGCCACGTATCTGCACTGGACTTCAGCAGATAAGTCTCCTGTCGCACGATATAGTGTGCCTCATCTCGTGACAAGGCAGTTACCTCCTTTGTAGAAAAGTTAAAGCCACATTTCAAAATATCCGTAGCCCACGAGTTCTTAAAGTTCGTATTCCCAGCTCGCACTAATTTCTCTTCAATACAGTTTCGTTTTACACAAATTAGCCAATCTAAAGGAATGTTCACGTCAGATGTAGCTTTCGAATACATGGTGACGTACTCACAACAGTAATTAGTTTGCATCTGAATACTTTGTAGTAAATATATGGTTAAAATGGCTCTAAGCACTATGGGACTTAACATCTGAAGTCATCAGTCTCCTAGACTTAGAACTACTTAAACCTAACTAACCTAAGGACATCACACACAGCCATGCCCGAGGCAGGATTCGAACCTGCGACCGCAGCAGCAGCGTGGTTCCGGACTGAAGCGCCTAGAACCGCTCGACCTCAGCAGCGGGCAGTAAATATATTCTTCTTTTTCTTTTAGTGTTCAAACTTGAGGTTGGTTTGCAGCAGAGCGCCATTTCTCTCTTCTCTCTGCCTTCCTCTTCATTTCCACATATGTGTTACATCCAACGTCATTTACGATCTGTTGCATGTATGATATCCTTGGTCGTCCCCGCCGATTACTTCCCTCAGTAGCTCTGTCTGTTATTGTCCCAATGATGTTGTGTCGTAGGATGTGCCCTACGAGTTTGTCTCTTCTTGTTCGGATGTGCCTCCACAGAGATCTGGTTTCCTGTACTCTTTTAAGCACCTCTTCATTTGTTACTTTGGCTCTCCAGCTGAACTTTATCATCCATCTATAGCACCACATCTCCAGGGCCTCTAGCCGTCTTCTCTCTTCTCTTCCAATTGTCCAAGTTTTACAACCGTAAATATATATGAAGCACAATAATCGCACAGGCTCAGTCGAAGTTAATACCGGGTGGTTATAATTGAAGTGCATCAACTCACAGAGTCCAGTGTGGGCTGCAATTGTCGTACGGCAGCGAAACTCAGTATATATTCTAATGCATTAATGGGAAAACGATGTACGCTGGAAAAAAAACTAAGTCCAATTTTGGTCACCAGGTGAAAATCTGGAGCTGCGATTGCAAGAAAGACGTATAGAAATGTTAGCATGTGTAATGAATTAGGAACGGGACGTGGGCGAAGAAGTTCAAACAAGTGAGAAAGGCATAATGTTAATATTATCATTAATCGTTGCTGATACAATTCGTTCACTATGACCATCGGAGACGTCGACGAGGTAGTACAGTCGTAAGACGACGTGTTCCTGTGTACTGGCCTTCAGATCAGGTAGAGACCGAACGTGTCCCTGGTGAACGCGTTATTTTCGATATCCCCACAACCAGAAGTCACTTGGATTCAGATCGGGTGATCTCGTGGGCCATGCATCTGGAAAACCTCTAGTGATAACAAGTTCGTGGAAAGTTGCATTATGCAGATCTTTCACTGGGCGAGTGACATGAGATGTTGCCTATCTTGCATGGAAACAGTGGTTTCCATGCAGCTACGCTCTTCCAAAGCGGAAATCACATACTGTACAAGGAAGCCTCGATAACACGCAGACGTCACGTTACACATGGGAGGACCTCTGGGTGTACTCCTTCTTGTACGGCGTCAAATTTGACATACATTGGAAGACGTTTCCCGCCTCCACATGTGTGCTATGTCATGTGAGTTATAGGGAAGAAATACGAATGGTTTTAATGTAATCATGACGTAATTGTTGTCTCAGCATTTTTCTATGTATGTTGTAGATATCCAGATCGACAAATAGCTGCAAAACCCATTAGATGTGCAGTAAACCAGAGACCGGGCAGCGGGAACGGCAGAGTCCAGAGATGTCCACCATCGCAGATATCTACCTGCTATACGATGCCGAGAGATCCATTTTCTACAATGTGAAAATTATTGTGAAGTCAAAAAACTGTTGCATTTTGTTTGTGATACGGTTCCTGGAGATTCTGACACTGTCAGACAGTTAGCTGAGTCCCCGTTTTGTCACACGACGCAGCAGATTGTCCGACGGGAGATAATATTGGGAAATAGTTTGCCCGCATCGGTAAGTGTAACTGTTGAGAGATGTGGGAGTTAGCTCGCTCCGAAATTTGTACGATCTGCGAAATTTAGTAGCGTTCCTAACTGAGAAACTCCGCATTTTAGAATTTGATTGATTAAGTCACGAATGCATTTACATGAATTAGGGAGGTCGCCTACTTGAGTTAGAAACTGGTGCAGAAAAGCTGTGTATTTGTGAGGCTGAATATTTCCTCTGGTATTTAGTTTATTTGGACTTTAGGGGTTCGTTCTACAGTTCCGAGAAAGGGTATTAGCAAATCAGCCGGCCGAATCTGAGGTGGTAGAGTTCGTGATTATTTGGTGGTTGTTGGTTGTAGGTTTATTGTGATTTCCGAGCGGAGGTGTCGATGTAATTCATATTTTGTTTGGCAATCGCTAACGGCTAATAGGTTGGGAACTTTGTCTTATTTTGCTACTGCACGCAGCTTGCTATGTGAAGTTTGTCATCCACGCCAACGTGTAAATAAAGGGAATTGAAGGTCAGAAAACAGAAAAGTTCGAACCATATTACGAGGCACTGTGTAACCATTTTAAGACTATTGAAGAGATACTGACGAGTGACTTCCGTAATTTGTTTGAAGTAGTGGGACCACACATTGTCAACGCCTGAAATGGTTGAATTTCGAGTTACCATTCAATTGCAGTATTTATAGTGCTGGTGACACGTAGATTTTTTTGGATTTTTGTTAATTTGATTCCGTTGGACCTGACGTAGTTGTCTTGTCACTCGATCGCACGTGTGTGCGAAGTGTGTAAATGATAACTGAGCTGTTATCAAATAGAAAGAAAGATAGGTGAGACTAGTAAAGGAAGTAAAACTCAAAAACCTGTCTCCTAGTTTCGTAGTGAGAGTATATTAACGTCTGGTCCCTTTAATCCCCCAAACCACCCAACCAAGTATATTAACGTATGCTATGAGAAGCAAAAGATTTTAAATGGTGTGGATATTCATCGTGTTATTTGGAAACTTTTTTTTGATGAAATATATCAATACGACCAAATTCCACGTACAGTTTCTAGCTATTTGAAAGTGATTTACATATGAGAAACTATCTGCGAGTACGCGTGATGTGTAACAGAATTTTGAATCAAAGGTAATAATTATTCTTTGTGTTACGTCAAACTAACGCGAAAAAGGGCCAGATTTAATAGGAAGTAAATCCAAAGCGAGATAAAAAATAAAGTTAAATGAAATTATCGTTAATACTTTAGTACTAGGAATTCTAGACCAGAGGCGCTATTTACGTAATAGTGGCATCTGAATGAGAAAGTTTATTATATATTTGAGTCAACAAAAGAAAATATATATTTTTACGCTACAGTACAGGACTCAAAAAATAATTACATACAAAATGTATTAAAGCAATTTAATCCGAGTTATATTAACAATGGTCTCAATATATTCGGCAATCAGTAATAGTATATAAGAATAATCCGACGAGCCCTTAACATTTTACTTGATTAATTAAATTTAAGGTACTATTTTGTATTAATTACAGTGATTTCTTACAGAGAATAGATTAGCTATAAGAAGTAAAAAGGTTTTTGAGAGTCTTTGCGAATAATAGAATTGCCAATAAAGCAGTAGTTTTGATAATACGATACGTAATTGAAGCTGTTACGTATACGTGGTTTGAAAGTAATAATGCTGGTGCCTTGTGTTTACACGTAAACCGTGGGTGTTATTGACTCTTCAAGTCGCTGTCAGTCGCTAAAGTCTAGCCGAATTACGTAATAATAGTTAAAGTAATCTCAGCTGTACTAATCTCAGAACGGTTGGCTTTTTGCTACGTACTGGGCACTGCGGAAGTGGGTGGATGCGATTGCGTATCAAATATAAAAAATATTTTAATTTTTCTGGGCATGTGTTGCCAAACAAAAGCGCGACGAGTGTCACTTTTGTAACCTGCTGAATAATAAAACTACTTACGTAGAGTTACAGCACGAAGAATTCAAGGTAGCGAGAAAACATTCGACACAGGGCAAACATCATATACGTTCCCAGTTCAGCTTTGACGAAGTTCATCTTCAAAGAAGAACGGAACGAGAATAAAGATGCTTGTGAATCCACACTACACCACAACATACGGCGAGTGCAGAGACTCTTCGTGCAAATTACGCGGTTTAACAGTTCTCCAAATCCGGTAGTTCCATGTATTCACTGCACACTGTAGTGTAAAACGTGCCTCGTCACTCCACTGCCACTTATCAATTTCGATTCGTGCCAGAAACCGAAGAGCAAATTCAGGACGTTGCTGCGGATCATGGGGTTTCATTTTTTGTACCGTCTGGATCTTGTACGGGTATCGGCGTAAAATAGACCGCAAAACTTTCTGTGCTATTGACGATGGGATGGACAATTCTCGTGATATTTCATGAGAACTAGCACTAGCGTGGCACGAGTTGCATGGTCAATTACAGCAACAACCTCGTGAATAACATCCAGCGGAATAGAACAATTCCTCTTCCAGGTGCCACACCAAGCTCAGCCGTGTTTTCGAATTTCTTTGTCATCTTATTTGAATCATTTAATGACGCCGGACCTCTCCTCAGACCTTTCAGATCGCGATGCTCTCAATGCAACACCATAGTTTCTGCTGTTCACATAAAAGAGATTCACTATCCGTTCTCGGTCTCTCTTCTCGCTACCAATACTGTTCACCTGAGTTGCGGCTTGTCAGCTGACAGCGTGGATGCCATACCGTCGGACAAACAGCGTACAGCGTCAGATTTGCACGTGGTGGCCACTAGGGGACGAAATTTATTTTCCAGCACAAATCGGTTTCCCATTAACGCATTAACATATCTACACAGTTTTGCTGCCATACGATAATTGGAGGCCACACTAGACCTCAGATTTCAATTATAACGACTGAGTACATATGTCAGATTTCGGATTTTGGTAGGGTACAGGAGAACTGCATTTTGGTTAAGATACATGTTTCCTCATAAAATGCATATGAACGTCTGTGTCTAGACTAGTCTACTGTTACAGATCCGTACTAGGATGATATGGCAACGGATGTGGAGTAAATACAAAGTTCTGCTATGTGGATGCCACAAGTAAAGGAAATAGACAATGTGGCGTCTTACAGCCCTGACCCAAATTCTTACAAGCGGTGAGGCTTATTAATGAGAACAGGGTCTAGCGTTTTAAAAATATGGTAAACGTGATGGTGTGGGATGAGGTATATACAGAAAGAAATGCTATAGTCAAATTCATTTTATTTCACAGTGAGTTTTTGCCAATATTTGACAGTAGCTTTCTTAAAAATTAATCAAAAAAATTCATTAAAAAACAAGTGAGCCATGGATAACAAAACGAATTAAAATACCTTATAATAGGAAGGGTGAAATTTATATGAAGGCAAGAATAAGCCAAGATCCGACATTATTTGCGTATTACAAAAATACCGTATTATTATAAGGAACGTCATTAAAACGTGCAGAAGTATGCACGTCCTTACAGAAATCGATAATGCGGATAATAAGATAAAACATACACTGAATCACCAAAGAAACTGGTATAGGCATGCGTATTCAAATACAGAGATACTTAAACAGGCAGAATATGGCGTTGCAGTCGCTTATATATGACAACAAGTCTCTGGCGCTGTTGTTAGTTCGGTTACTGCTGCTACAATGGCAGATTATCAAGATTTAAGTGAGTTTGAACGTGGTGTTATAGTTGGCGCACGAGCGATGGGACACAACATCTCCGAAGTAGCGATGAAGTGGAGATTTTCCCATACTACCATTTCACGAGCGTCCCTGAATAGTATATAGGATATTGTCAAACGGGAGACAGCATAGTCAGTGAAGAATATACCATAAAAGTAAAACTAAACGACAAAATGTGACTGATAATTCACAAGTAGCGAGTACTCTCAAAAATCACTTCCTGAGTATAAAAATAAAAATAAGGTTACATGGTTTGTTTGGAGAAGCAAAAGAATGTATTAGAATGGTCATTCCACAAAACATGAAGTAACTAGAAGTAGCATCCATATTCTTCGCTGAAAATAATGAAATGTAAAAAATTCTAAAAAACAAAATCTCATGTGATGTTGATGGAATCTGAAACCGAATTCTGAAAAGTTGCTCCATCTTAATACGTAATATCCTCAGTGATATATGTAATGCATCTCTGGCGCAGGGAATTTTCTCAGATAGATTAAAATATGGCCAGCCGGTGTGACCGAGCGGTTCTGGACGCTTCAGTCTGGAACCGCGCGACTGCTACGGTCGCAGGTTCGAATCCTGCCTCGGGCATGGTTGTGCGTGATGTCTTTAGGTTAGTTAGGTTTAAGTGATTCTAAGTTCTAGGGGACTGATGACCTCATATGTTAAGTCCCATAGTGCTCAGAGCCATTTGAACCATTAAAATATGCCGACAGTTTTAAACAATGATCGTCCAGATTCCTTAGTGACGTCTTTTCGCAAAATATTTGCGAAAGTAATGTATTGAATAGTAGTCTCACATTTAAGTAGAAACAATTTACTTAGCATATCACTGTTTGAATTCCAGAAGGACAGCTCTACAGAGAACGATGTTTGTACATTCACCCTAAAAGCTAAGCTAAACTCCACCCGAACAGGACATGAAGGCCCAACGGTACCGACCGGCCGCCGCGTCATCCTCAGCCCACAGGCGTCTCTGGATGTGGTCAGCACACCGCTCTCTCGGCCATATGTTAGTTTACGAGATCGGAGCTGCTACTTCTCAGTCAAGTAGCTCCTCAGTTAGCCTCACAAGGGCTGAGTGCACCCCATTTTCCAGACCGGATGGTCGTCCATCCAACTGCTAGCCCAGACCGTTAGCGCTTAACTTCGGGGATTTGACGGGAATCGGTACTACCAATGCGGCAAGGTCGTTGGCTTTGCATTCACCCACCAAATATTAAAAGCCTTAAGCACAATGATATCGCCAATTCGTATTTTTGTGATCTTTCCAAGGCAACTAGTTTATGTCGTACTTTTAGAAAAACTCAAGTTTTATGGAATTGATGGCTGTACACACAACTGGTTTGTATCATACTTAAAAGACGTAGAGCAAAAAGTTGTGTTGAATAATTCAAACAATGTTTGAAAGGGAAAATTTTTTAGAGAAATTACAAAGAGAGTCCCACATGGTTCAATTTTGAATCCACTCTTATTCCTTATATGCGTGAACGAGCTTCCACTTAACATTCAACAAGCACAATCGATACTTTTTGGAGACGGTACTCGTGTTATAATAAATCCGTTTATAGAGAAAGCACCAGAAGAGATAGTTCATGAAGTTTTTCGAAGAATTATTAAGTGTTTCTCTGAATATGGACTTTTACTTAAGTCTTAGGAAACACGCTACGTTCAGCTCTGTACAACTAACTGAATCATAGCAACAACTGCTGTAGCACATGAGCAGGATGCAGTAAGTAGATTAGAATGCTCCAAATTTTTGGGTGTACATACTGATGAAAACTCGAACTGGAAGAAGCGTATTGCGGACTCCAAACCATTCAGTTCAGCTAAATTTGCTCTTGGAATAATGACTAGTCTTGGAAACTAACGAATGAATCTCCTGCATATTTTGCATATTCCGACTCAATAATGTCTTATGAAACAAGTTTTTGGTGTAAATACTAACTTAGAAAGTAAGTACTGATTGCACAAAGCAGTAAGAGTAATGTGTGGTGTTCATGCCCAGTCATCTTGTAGGTAACTCTTCAAGGAGTTAGGCATTTCAACTGAACCATCATAATACATATAATCGCTAATGAAATTTGTCATAAATAATCCGCCACAGTTTTAATGAAGTAGTGATGCCCACACCTACAACACGAGAGAAAATAATGAGCTTTATTATCCATTATTAAAACTAACAGTAGCTCATAAAGGAGTTCAGCATGAAGAAACAACAAGTTTTGATCATTCGCATTATGAGCTAAAATGTCTGATATGTAGCAAGATAAGTTTTAAATCTAACACAAAATCATTTATATGGGACAATGTTCCATATCTAATACACGAATTTCTAATTAGAACTAACTCGTTCCACATCACTTCCATAAAAGAAATGTTCAACTGGTCTGTGGGACATATAACAAATTAATAACTATAGCAGAAACAGAGAGGATATAAACTGTAAACTGACAATGCAAGAAAAGCGTTTCTGAAGAAGAGACATTTGTTCTTCGAATATGGACTTAAGTGTTAGGCAGTGTCCCCTGAAGGTACCTGTCTGGCATGTAGCCATGTACACTATGTGATCAAAAGTATCCGGACATCCCCCAAAGACATATGTTTTTCATAATAGGTACATTGTGCAGCCACCTACTGCCAGGTGCTTTATATCGGCGACCTCAGTAGTCATTAAGCATCGTGAGAGAGCAGAATGGGAGGTGATTAGGTGTCACTTGTGTCACACGTCTGCACGCGGGAGTTCACACTCCTCAACATCCCTGGGTCTATTGTTTCCGATATGATAGTGAACTGGAAACGTGAAGGGACACGTACATCACAAAAGCGTACAGGCCGACCTCGTCTGTTGACTGACAGAGACCGCCGACAGTTGAAGAGGGTCTTAATGTGTAATAGGCAGACATCTATCCAGACCATCACACAGGAATTCCAAACTGCATCAGGATCCACTGCAAGTACTATGACAGACAGGCGGGAGGTGAGAAAATTTGGATTTCATGGTCGAGCGGCTGCTCATAAGCCACACACGACGCCGCTAAATGCCAAACGATGCCTCGCTTGGTGTAAAGAGCGTAAACACTGGACGCTTGAACAGTGGAAAAACGTTGTGTGGAGTGACGAATCATGGCACACAATGTGGTGATATGATGGCAGTGTGTGGGTATAGCGAATTCCCTGTGAACGTCATCTGCCAGCGTGTGTAGTGCCAACAGTAAAATTCGGAGGCGGTGGTGCTATGGTGTGGTCGTGTTTTTCATGGAGTTGTCTGGCACCCCTTGTTTTGCGTGGAACTATCACGGCACAGGTCTACACTGATGTTTTATGCACCTTCTTGCTTCCCGCTTTTGAACAGCAATTCGGGGATAGGGATTGCGTCTTTCAACATCATCGTGCACCTGTTCATAATGCACGGCTTGTGGAGGAGTGGTTACATGGCAATAACATCCCTCTAATGGACTGGCCTGCACGGAGTCCTGACGTGATTCCTACGGGACACTTTTGGGATGTTTTGGAACAGCTACTTTGTGTCCTAGGGGTGGGAAATTGCCCCTAAAGGCGGAAGAATCAGCAGTGATCAACGACATGAGGATGCAGAAGGCAATGGAAACCACTGCATTAAAGACACGTAACGTGTATCCACAGGACATGTGGCCTGTAATTGAAGAAGTGTCATGATGATCTCTCCATTGGCAAAAGATTCCGGAATAGTCCCCCATTCGGATCTCCGGGAGGGGACTGCCAAGGGGGAGGTTACCATGAGAAAAAGATTGGATAATCAACGAAAGGATAACGTTCTACGAGTCGGGGCGTGGAATGTCAGAAGCTTGAACGTGGTAGGGAAACTAGAATATCTGAAAAGGGAAATGCAGAAGCTCAATCTAGATATAGTAGGGGTCGGTGAAGTGAAGTGGAAGGAAGACAAGGATTTCTGGTCAGATGAGTATCGGGTAATATCAAAAGCAGCAGAAAATGGTATAACAGGTGTAGGATTCGTTATGAAGGTCTCTAGAAGAGCGTAGCGTTCCAAAGGATTGGAAAAGGGGACAGGTCATCCCCGTTTTCAAGAAGGGACGTCGAACAGATGTGCAGAACTATAGACCTATATCTCTAACGTCGATCAGTTCTAGAATTTTGGAATACGTATTGTGTTCGAGTATAATGACTTTTCTGGAGACTAGAAATCTACTCTGTAGGAATCAGCATGGGTTTCGAAAAAGACGGTCATGTGAAACCCAGCTCGCGCTATTCGTCCACGAGACTCAGAGGGCCATAGACACGGGTTCACAGGTAGATGCCGTGTTTCTTGACTTCCGCAAGGCGTTCGATACAGTTCCCCACAGTCGTTTAATGAACAAAGTAAGAGCATATGGACTATCAGACCAATTGTGTGATTGGATTGAGGAGTTCCTAGATAACAGGACGCAGCATGTTATTCTCAATGGAGAGAAGTCTTCCGAAGTAAGAGTGATTTCAGGTGTGCCGCAGGGGAGTGTCATAGGACCGTTGCTATTCACAATATACATAAATGACCTGGTGGATGACATCGGAATTTCACTGAGGCTTTTTGCAGATGATGCTGTGGTGTACCGAGAGGTTGTAACAATGGAAAATTGTACTGAAATGCAGGAGGATCTGCAGCGAATTGACGCATGGTGCAGGGAATGGCAATTGAATCTCAATGTAGACAAGTTTAATGTGCTGCGAATATACAGAAAGATAGATCCTTTATCATTTAGCTACAAAATAGCAGGTCAGCAACTGGAAGCAGTTAATACCATAAATTATCTGGGAGTACGCATTAGGAGTGATTTAAAATGGAATGATCATATAATGTTGATTGTCGGTAAAGCAGATGCCAGACTGAGATTCATTGGAAGAATCCTAAGGAAATGCAATCCGAATACAAAGGAAGTAGGTTACAGTACGCTTGTTCGCCCACTGCTTGAATACTGCTCAGCAGTGTGGGATCCGTACTAGATGGGGTTGATGGAAGAGATAGAGAAGATCCAACGGGGAGCAGCGCGCTTCGTTACAGGATCATTTAGTAATCGCGAAAGCGTTACGGAGATGATAGATAAACTCCAGTGGAGAGACGCTCAGTAGCTCGGTACGGGCTTTTATTGAAGTTTCGAGAACATACCTTCACCGAAGAGTCAAGCAGTATATTGCTCCCTCCTACGTATATCTCGCGAAGAGACCATGAGGATAAAATCAGAGAGATTAGAGCCCACACAGAGGCATACCGACAATCCTTCTTTCCACGAACAATACGAGACTGGAATAGAAGGGAGAACCGATAGAGGTACTGAAGGTACCCTCCGCCACACACCGTCAGGTGGCTTGCGGAGTATGGATGTAGATGTAGATGTAGATGTAGATGAATAGGAAGGTAGAGCAGAGGGTGTGTTACTGTGAACAGTTCAGTGACCGGGTTGTTTGTATCAATCAGAATCGAAAGCAGACCAACACCGACAACGATAGTTCAGGTATACATGCCAACGTCGCAAGCTGAAGATGAACAGATAGAGAAAGTGTATGAGGATACTGAAAGGGTAAAGCAGTCTGTGAAGGGGGACGAAAATCTAATAGTAATGGGCGACTGGAATGCAGTTGTAGGGGAAGGAGTAGAAGAAAAGGTTACAGGAGAATATGGGCTTGGGACAAGGAATGAAAGAGGAGAAAGACTAATTAAGTTCTGTAACAAGTTTCAGCTAGTAATAGCGAATACCCTGTTCAAGAATCACAAGAGGAGGAGGTATACTTGGAAAAGGCCGGGGATACGGGAAGATTTCAATTAGATTACATCATGGTCAGACAGAGATTCTGAAATCAGATAAGGGATTGTAAGGCGTACCCAGGAGCAGATATAGACTCGCATCACAATATAGTAGTGATGAAGAGTAGGCTGAAGTTCAAGACATTAGTCAGGAAGAATCAATACGCAAAGAAATGGGATACGGAAGTACTAAGGAATGACGAGATACGTTTGAAGTTCTCTAACGCTATAGATACAGCAATAAGGAATAGCGCAGTAGGCAGTACAGTTGAAGAGGAATGGACATCTCTGAAAAGGGCCATCACAGAAGTTGGGAAGAAAAACATAGGTACAAAGAAGGTAGCTGCGAAGAAACCATGGGTAACAGAAGAAATACTTCAGTTGATTGATGAAAGGAGGAAGTACAAACATGTTCTGGGAAAATCAGGAATACAGAAATACAAGTCGCTGAGGAATGAAATAAATAGGAAGTGGAGGGAAGCTAAGACGAAATGGCTGCAGGAAAAATGTGAAGACATCGAAAAAGATATGATTGTCGGAAGGACAGACTCAGCAGCCAGGAAAGTCAAAACAACCTTTGGTGACATTAAAAGCAACGGTGGTAACATTAAGAGTGCAACGGGAATTCCACTGTTAACTGCAGAGGAGAGAGCAGATAGATGGAAAGAATACATTGAAAGCCTCTATGAGGGTGACAATTTGTCTGATGTGATAGAAGAAGAAACAGGACTCGATTTAGAAGAGATAGGGGATCCAGTATTATAATCGGAATTTAAAAGAGCTTTGGAGGACTTACTGTCAAATAAGGCAGAAGGGATAGATAACATTCCATCAGAATTTCTAAAATCATTGGGGGAAGTGGCAACAAAACGACTATTCACGTTGGTGTGTAGAATATATGAGTCTGGCGATATACCATCTGACTTTCGGAAAAGCATCATCCACACAATTCCGAAGACGGCAAGAGCTGACAAGTGCGAGAATTATCGCACAATCAGCTTAACAGCTCATGCATCGACGCTGCTTACAAGAATAATATACAGAAGAATGGAAAAGAAAATTGAGAATGCGCTAGGTGACAATCAGTTTGGCCTTAGGAAAAGTAAAGGGACGAGAGAGGCAATTCTGACGTTACGGCTAATAATGGAAGCAAGGCTAAAGAAAAATCAAGACACTTTCATAGGATTTGTCGACCTGCAAAAGCGTTCGACAATATAAAATGGTGCAAGCTGTTCGAGATTCTGAAAAAAGTAGGGGTAAGCTATAGGGAGAGACGGGTCATATACAATATGTACAACAACCAAGAGGGAATAATAAGAGTGGACGATCAAGAACGAAGTGCTCGTATTAAGAAGGGTGTAAGACAAGGCTGTAGCTTTTCGCCCCTACTCTTCAATCTGTACATCGAGGAAGCAATGATGGAAATAAAAGAAAGGTTCAGGAGTGGAATTAAAATACAAGGTGAAAGGATATCAATGATACGATTCGCTGATGACATTGCTATCCTGAGTGAAAGTGAAGAAGAATTAAATGATCTGCTGAACGGAATGAACAGTCTAATGAGTACACAGTATGGTTTGAGAGTAAATCGGAGAAAGACAAAGGTAATGAGAAATAGTAGAAATGAGAACAGCGAGAAACTTAACATCAGGATTGATGGTCACGAAGTCAATGAAGTTAAGGAATTCTGCTACCTAGGCAGTAAAATAACCAATGACGGACGGAGCAAGGAGGACATCAAAAGCAGACTCGCTATGGCAAAAAAGGCATTTCTGGCCAAGAGAAGTCTACTAATATCAAATACCGGCCTTAATTTGAGGAAGAAATTTCTGAGGATGTACATCTGGAGTACAGCATTGTATGGTAGTGAAACATGGACTGTGGGAAAACCGGAACAGAAGAGAATCGAAGCATTTGAGATGTGGTGCTATAGCCGAATGTTGAAAATTAGGTGGACTGATAAGGTAAGGAATGAGGAGGTTCTATGCAGAATCGGAGAGGAAAGGAATATGTGGAAAACACTGATAAGGAGAAGGGACAGGATGATAGGACATCTGCTAAGACATGAGGGAATGACTTCCATGGTACTAGAGGGAGCTGTAGAGGGCAAAAACTGTAGAGGAAGACAGAGATTGGAATACGTCAAGCAAATAATTGAGGACGTAGGTTGCAAGTGCTACTCTGAGATGAAGAGGTTAGCACAGGAAAGGAATTCGTGGCGGGCCGCATCAAACCAGTCAGTAGACTGATGACCAAAAACAACAACTTTGTACCAGTCCTCACCGATAGACATTGGTACCTCTCCTCAGTGCAGCACTCCGAAAATAAAGGGCTGCCATTCCCCAAGAATCCTTACAACATCTGTTTGAACGTATGCCTGCGAGAGTGGAAGTTGTCATCAAGGCTAAGGGTTTGCCAACTCCATACTGAATACCAGCGTTACCGATGGAGGACACCACGAACTTGTAAGCAATTTTCTGCCAAGTGTCATGATACTTTTGATCACATGGAGTATGTTCAAGAGACGGCTGCAACGCTTACGACACATTTGATATTACGAATTATAGGAACCGTAGTTTAAGGTATGGCTAATACAGTACCTATTTTATCGATTTATAGTGGATATACTGCAAATATTAAAATAAGTGCTGCGGGAAAATTCATTTTGCTCATTAACATTCTTCTATGATTCCTTTCTTTTGTCAGTATAAAATTTAAACTCTCCAAGCACATCAAGATATCGTCACTTGTTGTCGATACCAGTGATTGTATGGTTGTGGGTAGATAAACGTTTACCGATGTCGTTCTCCAGTAAATATACAATGCCTGGAGTGCTCCTTCGTTACACTAACATGGACGGGTTTCACAGATGGTCTGTGGCTGACGCAGATTGTGGCTGCGACACGCATAAACATATTAAGGCCTCGCTCGAAAGTCAAGTGTGGTGCACCCTAGGGGCCACACTGTTTCCCCACACCTCTATCTTGCAGCTTCTTTGCGAATTTTTAGTATTACTGTTTGCAAAAATTCATAATTGCTTTTATGACCCGAGTCATTGTGTCAGTTTTATCTTAGACTAAATTAAGATTCCTGAGTATTTTGGTTTTCTTAAATAAACACAAGTGCAAGTTGCGTTTTAAAAGACGGAGGACTCAAATAATGCGAATTAGATGTTTCATAAGTTAGCACATTCTATTTTACGAAACAGAAAACGTAAATTGTCCAGTTCACTGTTAAGTTCTTTTCCTAGATTTGTATTTCTACTTTTATCTTGTTTCACATTATATATGCTGAAATTTATTTTGCTGACATATTCTTTATTTTAATAATTCTCTCTATTTTTTAGACAATTCACATTATTTTAAGCTGAAAGAATCTTTTTTACTCTCTATCAATGTACTGGTGACTGACTTGTGCATCGCATCCTGTGCTTGTTATTACTTAGTTTTATGTCATGTTCTTACCACTACTGACAAACGGTCCCTTCCAACTCTAGGTATGATTAAGTTGATAATGTGTTGATGTTATTTATAGTACCATTGTCGGTATTTTCTTCTTTATACTTTTGACAAAATTCTCTGCAAATTCCTTATTTCTTGTTGATTACGTAAGTTCATGACTAGCTTGTTGCGGCATATATTCTATTATCAAATATTCCTGTTGACATTACGGTTATACGTCATTTTATTCTACGCCTATTACAATAGTACTCTGAGATTTTATCTTATAATACTACACTTATATCTAGAAGTATTGGGGTCCAAAAATCATCTTGCAACGTAAGTTCTTTATGTACAATCTTCTTAATAGGACACGTATTTACTTTATGTAGAAGAATAATGGAATAACGGTGAAATTTCGTGGTATTTTTTGTCAGTTGTAAAATGACAGATCATTTTAATGGCGTTTTATGTTTACAAGTAAATTTTATCTTAGGCAGTCAAAGACAGTTTTTGTCAGAAGTATTGTGCATAATGTGGATGTGCGATATTAATGTTGTCTGTTGTCTTTTGTTTATCGTGTTGTGTTTATCCCTTTCCTTTTTTTGTAATGTCAATAACGTTTTCCATGTAATTTTTTGGTCGAGTTCTGTCTGTCCGTTTAGGATGTCGTTCAGATATATCTTTGTCTGTGCATAGATTTCCAGTTCTTCCAAAATGTTCATGGTTTGACCTTTATCCTATGTAGAATTTTCAGAGCGTTTTCTGTTATGTCAAGTCGATGATTTTCATTTTTTAAGTGTAGGCATAAACTTTACTGGTTGCTTTCGTAATCTCTAGTGTATTGTTTAAATTTGATACTAAAACTGTTCGTCCGATCTAAAAACTGTAGCAGTCATCGTAGGTAATATCGTAAATACCCGAATTAGAAAAGATAGGGCCATCGCTTTTTCGTGATACCTACTTCGTTGGTAAGGTACTAGTAGTGTGAAATGCTAGTTGTATTTTCGTATTCGTTAAGAAGCTGTTTATTTTGTGTGATATGTTCCCCACGTATGTTGCTGGTACATATGTCAATTTGGATGTAGTTTTTTCATTTCTTTTCAATATTTCGTCTTCATGTATGTTATCTGATTTACGTTGAATATGGTCTTTGTAGCTTTTGAGTACTACGTTTGGATGGACTTTTTGTCGTTGCTGTGTATTGTAATATTGTAATTTCATTTTGTATTGCTTATTCTTCCAGCGATAAGTGTTATTGTTTGCACATTTATGCAGCCTGGTGTGGCATGAATGTTTACTGAAGATAATGTCTCTAGTAGGTTTTCTGAAAATTTCAGATATATATTGGTTATTATCATTGTCCATTTTAGGTGTAAGAAAATGACGAATTTGTTGTCTTCTGTTTCGATTGTGAATTTTATTTTTGGGTGGAAACTGTTTAATAGTTGGTGAATTGTTTATGTATCCTTGTTATCTCCATTTATTATCAGTAAGTATAATCTACATACCGATAGTACGAATATGTTATTTACATATTTACTGGAAGTAAACATCTAAACGTTAGGATCAAACTTAGTATGCAAGTCGCAACTCACCTTGAGCTCTCACTGATTCTGTGGCGTCTTTTGGATGATCTGTGTTATTTGTAGTGTTACACATATGTAATGTTTATATTGTCACACCTCATTTTTTTCTTTTCCCAGTTTAGATCTGTAGATGATATGATAATCAGATGAAAACCACTCATTATTAATAAAAGATAACTAGTGATTCAAACGGTGTTTTTCATTCAACATACCGATTGGTATCATCATTTTCCTTTAGATGTTGACAATATTATGAAAGAATTGACGTTGTGGGGCTGCTACCTTTTTCACACTAGTTTTGCAACAGTTCATTTCGATGTTCTCCTGAAATTTGTAACATCCCATGTACTAGCCTAATGTAGAAGCAGAGTTGCAGCTATTATGTTTTACGTTTCCCTTCGAGTCCGCCACGTTAAAATTAGGAGAAGTACGAGAACCTTTACCGACATACTCAGACTGCTGGTCCTAGACTTCCAGGTGTGGCAGAGATCACTAGCTACATGAGACTGAAGATCGTTTCATGACCAAAATCTCATGAAGCATTACTAGACGTGAACATCTAGTCGTCTGTGTCATTATGAAGCAAATTGTACAAGTCGCAACTCACCTTAAGCACTCTCTGTTTCTGTAGCGTGTCCTGAGTGATACGTCCTGCGTTTGCTGCAGAGGCTATCTCCAGAAACACACCTGAAGACAGTCTTCCTAAGAGCTCGAGTGGAGCCAGCGTTATCGCACAGAGAAGTGAAGATGACTACATATCGATAGGCGACCGCGCCTTATCTCCGGCACGTAATGGGTGCTGCTGCTGGCCATGTGACCGATACCGGCATTCGACCTGGGCAAGAGGGCGGACCGGAAATGATTTGCGGTAGTTGTGCGTTAACTACACTGCAGTAACCCAGGGTGCCACGCAGTGCTCGCAATTACAGTGTTGCCGACCCCCGTGCAGTTTCCAATTCTCCATGCAGACACTGCACAGCTCATAAAGGGACGGCGCCTATTTTTATTTATTTCTTTATTCTTCACAATTACAGCCTATTATCTGAAAATCTAAAATAGACCACACAAATCACATTTACTTGGAAGATAATAAATTATATATATTGATAGTGACCGGGCCAAATATCTCACGAAATAAGCAAATAACGATGAAACTACAAAGAACGGAACTCGTCTAGCTTGAAGGGGGAAACCAGATGGCGCTATGGTTGGCCCGCTAGATGCCGCTGCCATAGGTCAAACGGATATCAACTGCGTTTTTTAAAATAGGAACCCCCCATTTTTATTACGTATTCGTGTTAATACGTAAATAAATATGAATGTTTTAGTTGTACCACTTTAGTCGCTTTGTGATAGATGGCGCTGTAATAGTCACAAACGTATAAGTACGTGGTATCACGTAACGTTCCGAGAGTGCGGACGGTATTTGCTTCGTCATACATCACCCGTGTTAAAATGGACCGTTTACCAATTCTGGAAAAGGTCGATATCGTGTTGATGTATGGCTATTGTGATCAAAATGCCCAACGGGCGTGTGCTATGTATGCTGCTCGGTATCCTGGACGACATCATCCAAGTGTCCAGACCGTTCGCCGGATAGTTACGTTATTTAAGGAAACACGAAGTGTTCAGCACACGTGAAAAGTCAACCACGACCTGCAACAAATCATGATGATCAAGTAGGTGTTTTAGCTGCTGTCGCGGCTAATCCGCACATCAGTAGCAGACAAATTGCGCCAGAATCGGGAATCTCAAAAACGTCGGTGTTGAGAATGATACATAAACATCGATTGCACCCGTACAATGTTTCTATGCACCAGGAATTGCATGGCGACGACTTTGAACGTCGTGTACAGTTCTGCTACTGTGCACAAGAGAAATTACGTAATGATGACAGATTTTTTGCACGCGTTCTATTTAGCGACGAAGCGTCATTCACCCACAGCGGTGACGTAACCCGGCATAATATGCGCTATTGGGCAACGGAAAATCCACGATGGCTGCGACAAGTGGAACATCAGCGACCTTGGTGGGTTAATGTATGGTGCGGCATTATGGAAGGAAGGATAAATGGCCCCCACTTTATCGATGGCAATCTAAATGGTGCAATGTATGCTGATTTCTTATGTAATGTTCTACCGACGTTACTACAAGATGTTTCACTGCATGACAGAATGGCGAAGTACTTCCAACATGATGGATGTCCGGCACATAGCTCGTGTGCGGTTGAAGCGATATTGAATAGCAATTTCATGACAGGTGGATTGGTCGTCGAAGCACCATACCATGGCCCGCACGTTCACCGGATCTGACGTCCCCGGATTTCTTTCTGTGGGAAATATTGAAGAATATTTGCTATCGTGATCCACCGACAACACCTGACAACATGCGTCAGCGCATTGACAATTCATGTGCGAACAATACGGAAGGCGAACTACTCGCTGTTGAGAGGAATGTCGTTACACATATTTCCAAATGCATTTACGTTTACGGACATCATTTCGAGCATTTATTGCATTAATGTGGTATTTACAGGTAATCACGCTGTAACAGCATGCGTTCTCAGAAATGATAAGTTCACAAAGGTACATATATCACATTGGAACAACCGAAATAAAATGTTCAAACGTATTTTTTTTTCTTTAATTTCAATTCCACCCTAAGGGGGGGGGGGCGGGCTGGCAACAGCTTAGTATGCCGCTCTTCAGCCTACAGACTTTGTTAAAAAGATGAAGAGAATAAATAATAAAAAAACAGGCGATAAAATCGGAGACTTAAAGAGTAACATGGCGAAAAAAATCGTGGAACTTAAAACAATGAACAGAGGGATGATGACGCTAATAAAATACATACGAAACAATAGACAGACAATTAAAAAACACGGCGACAGTCTGGTTTCCGTTCGCAAAAGACATAAAATTCACACCTAGCGACAGCATGGTTTCTGTTCGCACATGAGAAAGACGAACAACACTGAACAGTCACTGGAACACTGCACGAAAAAGTCGGCAAATGTGACATACCACAGCCGAGAGCAGGTGGGGGGGGGGGGGGGGGGAACTGGACAGATGATGGGAAAATAAAAAAGGGGGGAAGGAGAGGAAAAGCGAAGGGGCAGAGGCAGGAAAGGAGCTGATGGAGGATGAGGACCCATAAGAGGGCAGATGCGACAGGGAGTGGTTAAGGCAGAGGAGGGGAATACAAAAGAACTCGGGAGGGGAGATGGAACAGGTTTGGTGGGGAGAAAACAGGATGGAAGGGGGGGAAGAGGGAGCCCAGGAAAGGATGGAGGAAAGGAGGGGGGTTCAAATGTACATACGTTCTGTATTTTAATTAAAAAAAACCTAACTGTGACCAACTGTTCATCTAAAATTGTGAGGCATATGTTTGTGACTATTACAGCGGCATTTATCACAAAGCGAAAAAAGTGGTCCAACTAAAACATTAATATATTTCTTTACCTACTACACGAATATGTAATAAAAAATGGGGGGCTGTATTTAAAAAAAAACGCAGTTGATATCCATTTGACCTATGGCAGCGCCATCTAGCGGGCCAACCATAGCGCCATCTGGTTTTCCTCTTCAAGCTAGACAAGTTTCGTTCCTTGTAGTTTTTTCTTTTGACGTATATTTCGTGAGAAATTTGCCCCAGTCACGATCAATGGACCACCCTGCATATACTACTACAAACCTAAGTTAAATCCTTACCCAGCTGCTAATCTACTTCAGACACTACAGAATTTGTTCTCCGTTTGTTCTTTTATTTTTGTGCATTTAATTGTAGATGGTTGTCTCCACCCCTGTATCCATCCTTACCCGACCCATCCACCAGCGTCTCCGCCAGCACCGCCTCCTTCCCGTTACTTTCGGCCGTCCTTCTCTACCGCTGACCTTCTCCTTCACCTCACTCATCCCCTCTCCGAACACTTTAATTCCCGTCGCTCCGCCTATGACTGTAAGTGGCATGCCGGTCTCCTGTTCAAGTTCCAAACCTTTGCCCTTCCTATTAACTACGTCCGTCTGATCGGGTCCTTTCTTTCCCAACGTCCTCTCTATGTCACCATCCATAACAAAGATTCCTACACCTTCTACCACTCCGCCGGTGTGCCCCAAGGTTCCGTCCTCTCCCCTCTTCTATACCTTTTCTATATGGCTGACATGCTGCCGCCTTCACCTCCCATCCATCTTCTCCAGTACGCCGATGACACCGCCTTCCTTGCCCTCGCCCCCACCCTGCAGGGCTCCCAACACCTTCTCCAGTCCCATCTTGACCGATTCACCACTTGGTGTAACCCGTGGTTGCTTAATGTCAATCCTTCCACAACCCAGGCGATCTTTGTAGGCAAAACAACCCCTTCCTTCAGCCTCCTCAACTTCTATATCACCATCTATGAACGTCCTATCGCCCTCACCCCCACCCTTAAGTACCTTTGCGTCACCCTTGACCATTGCTTCTCCTGGACCCTCCACCTCTGGACAATCAAAGCCAAGGCACGCTCCCGACTCCATCTCCTCAAGCTCCTTTCTGGCCGTACATGAGGTCTGGACCCCTCCACCATCCTCCACACCTATAAATCCCTCATCTGCCCTACCCTCTGCTACGCCCACCCTGCCTGGTTCTCCGCTCCTCCTACCTTTTACAAATCCCTTCAGATTCTTTAACGCCATGCTCTTCACCTCGCCTATCGCATCCATCTCCCCTCCCAATGCGGATCCTGTACGACCTTAGTCCGTTCCCCCACCTACTCCTTTTCCTCAAATGGATACGGATCCTCTACACCTCCCATGAACTCGATTCTCCTCATCCACTTGTCTCTCCTATCCTCTCCTGCACCCACCTGCTGCTGCGGGCCCACCTGCTCTCCATTTCTCTCCTTACTCTCTCCAAAGGTGGCTTCCACCAGCTCCCCCTCCCTGATGATGCCCTCCTCCCCTCCATCTACCCCTCCTACCAACTTTTATACTCCCCTCCCACTTCCTGTATTTGTTCCTATGGGCACCCTCTCTCCCTTCTGTCCCCCTTCCCTCGCTCCTCCCTTTCTCCCTCCTCCTCCCCCAGGCTTCCCCTGCCCCCATACCTACACTCCCCCACCATCTCCTCTGCCATTGGGATCTCTGCTCTCCCCTCTCCCTCCCCCGCCACCTTCTTCCCCTCTTGGCAGGTCCCCGGACACACACACGTTAAGTGGACATTCGCGCGCCGGAGATCATTGCGATCGTTTTAGTGTGTGTGCCGTCGTGTTTGTGCCTCAGTGTTTCTCGCCGCCCACGCTCCATCGTTCACGTGTCGTCTCCATCATCAGTGTCCGTGTGCAGTGCCAACAGTTTCTTTAGTTGCCTTCGCGTGTGAACGGCTACGTGTTTTTCGTTACTGTGTCTACTGTTTTTTGCCCCCCACTTTGTTCTGTATATTCTGTGTCTCCATTGTTTTTCTTTTGTAAAACTTGTGGCTGAAGAGCAGCGTAGTATGCTGCTGCCAGCCCACCTTATGTAAGGTGTTAAATAACAATAAAGAAAAGAAATCCACACCTGTAATCGCCCTCATTGTATTCCGGTCAACAGCCATAGTCTGGTGGATTCCTTTGGAGTCCGGCAGTACGTCAGCAACGTTTCCGCTTAAGCAGGTCATTCCACACATCACTGTTACTTCTTAAAGCCTACATACACTTCCATGTTCACTTGCAACTACGCAATGTAGATTCTCGGGACAGTATTTCAATCGGTGTTCGCCGATCTCAATTATCTTCGCTCCGTCTGCAGAGTATGTTCTCTAGCCTGGATGGCATCATGATGACTTGGGTTGAATGTCTCTCCAGGTCTTCCTTGGCCTTCCTGGGGACCGATCCCACGTATCAAACATTACGTACAAATTTATGATAAATGCAGGACTTGACCAGAAAGTGACAGAAGTGGTAGCGCCAGATGACCAATAGCTTTTTCTAAATAAGATTTTCGGCGCGTATCTTGCCATTTATTTTGGCGTAAGTTCCAGACAGCGGCTGACGCAGCGGAAAGAGTCCGGAACGACGGCCATGCAGTCGTCTCCGTAAGCGAAACTACCATTTTTTAAAAATTTTCAGTTCTTACGTTACATATGCTGCATACAAACCATAATGCTCAGTGTATTCTATTTATTTATATTTTCAAAAAAAGGCTTGAAATGGAAAGGCGAAGGAAAGTTGCGATTGCAAATCAGTATCCAGGAAAGAATTGTACCTACAGCACTCAAGAGTACCCGGGAAATAACTTTCCAAGTGAGGAATATAATTCGACCGTACAGGAGTTTGTTAATCGCGGTTTGCTGTCAAACTGTTCAATGAGGAAGAACCTTTTATGAATGTTAACGAAGTCAGTTTTCGAATTGGAACTCTAAAACAATTATGTAACTACGAAAAATGGCCCTTTAAAACATTGCAAGATGCCGAGAAAATTACTGCTTCCCCTGTTTTCACAATTAATATCATTTCAGAACGTGTTAATCATAAACTGCAGAATAATAAAAGTATCTAATTTTATTTAAAAAGTTCTGACCTATGAGTTACAATCGCTTCCTGGAAATTTATTTGCAATCCCTAAATTACCTTTGCCTATCGTTTTCATTCAATTTAGGAAGGTATTAATAAATACGGTACACATCGGTTTATTTGCACTATAAATAACGTAAAACTTGAAAATGAAGAAGTATTCCTATAGACACTCGACCCTACGACTTGCGAATTGCTCTTTCCGCTGCGCCAACCGCTGCCTGGGAATCGCGTCAACATAGACGGGGGATACAAAAGTCATGGCATACCTCCTAAAATAGTAACGGACCTGCTTTTACCCGGCGTAGTGCAGCAACTCGACGTGGAATGGACTCAACAAGTCGTTGGAAGTCCCCTGCAGAAATAATGAGCCGAGATGTCTACAGGCATCCGTAAATGCGAATGTGTCGGCGGTGCAGAATTTTGGGCACGAACTGACCTCTCGATTATGTCCCGGAAATATTCGATGAGCAAAGAAGGGAAAGCAGAAAGGTGGAAGGAGTATATAGAGGGTCTATACAAGGGCGATGTACTTGAGGACAATATTATGGAAATGGAAGAGGATGTAGATGAAGATGAAATGGGGGATACGATACTGCGTGAAGAGTTTGACAGAGCACTGAAAGACCTTAGTCGGAACAAGGCCCCCGGAATAGACAACATTCCATTGGAACTACTGACGGCCTTGGGAGAGCCAGTCCTGACAAAACTCTACCATCTGGTGAGCAAGATGTATGAAACAGGCGAAATACCCTCAGACTTCAAGAAGAATATAATAATTCCAATCCCAAAGAAAGCAGGTGTTGACAGATGTGAAAATTACCGAACAATCAGTTTAATAAGCCACAGCTGCAAAATACTAACACGAATTCTTTATAGACGAATGGAAAAACTAATAGAAGCCGACCTCGGGGAAGATCAGTTTGGATTCCGTAGAAATATGGGAACACGTGAGGCAATACTGACCTTACGACTTACCTTAGAAGAAAGATTAAGGAAAGGCAAATGTACGTTTCTAGCATTTCTAGACTTACAGAAAGCTTTTGACAATGTTGACTGGAATACTCTCTTTCAAATTCTGAAGGTGGCAGGGGTAAAATACAGGGAGCGAAAGGCTTTTTACAATTTGTACAGAAACCAGATGGCAGTTATAAGAGTCGAGGGACATGAAAGGGAAGCAGTGGTTGGGAAGGGAGTAAGACAGGGTTGTAGCCTCTTCCCGATGTTATTCAATCTCTATATTGAGCAAGCATTAAAGCAAACAAAAGAAAAATTCGGAGTAGGTATTAAAATCCATGTAGAAGAAATAAAAACTTTGAGGTTCGCCGATGACATTGTAATTCTGTCAGAGACAGCAAAGGACTTGGAAGAGCAGTTGAATGGAATGGACAGTGTCTTGAAAGGAGGATATAAGATGAACATCAACAAAAGCAAAACGAGGGTAATGGGGGTAATGGAATGTAGTCGAATTAAGTCGGGTGATGCTGAGGGAATTAGATTAGGAAATGAGACCCTTAAAGTAGTAAAGGAGTTTTGCTATTTGGGGAGCAAAATAACTGATGATGGTCGAAGTGGAGAGGATATTAAATGTAGACTGGCAATGGCAAGGAAAGCGTTTCTGAAGAAGAGAAATTTGTTAACATCGAGTATAGATTTAAGTGTCAGGAAGTCGTTTCTGAAAGTATTTGTATGGAGTGTAGCTATGTATGGAAGTGAAACATGGACGATAAATAGTTTGGACAAGAAGAGAATAGAAGCTTTCGAAATGTGGTGCTACAGAAGAATGCTGAAGATTAGATGGGTAGATCACATAACTAATGAGGAAGTATTGAATAGGATTGGGGAGAAGAGGAGTTTGTGGCACAACTTGACCAGAAGAAGGGATCGGTTGGTAGGACATGTTCTGAGGCATCAAGGGATCACCAATTTGTAGGTACTGGGAGATGAAGCAGCTTGCACAGGATAGGGTAACATCGAGAGCTGCATCAAACCAGTCTCAGGACTGAAGACCACAACAACAACAACAACAACAACAATATTCGATGGCATCCGTGTGGTCAAGTCACTCACTCGAGTTGTCCAGAATGTTCTTCAAACCAATCGCGAACAATTATCATCGATAAAATTTCCATCGTTGTTTGGGAACAGGAAGCCTATGAACGGCTGTACATGGTTTAGAATTAGCCGACCATAAACATTTCCTGTCAACGTTCGGTTCAGCTGGACCGGAGGGTCCAGTCAA